>NC_138291.1:42680000-42720000 GCF_965601325.2 Salmo salar
GTAAACGTGTGTGTCTGTGTGTGATAGAAGAGAAGACACTTTCCATTTTTCGAGCTTGAAAAAGTTGCCCCAAACCGAGTGAGAGGGTGGACATTCGTCAATGGCCTACGCTCCTTATAGGAGCCAAGGACTTAAGTCACTTTTCCAAAACTGGGTGCTGATAGAAGAGGTTCCTTTTCTGGGCATTTTACTACTTTTCAGTGTGTGTGCAAGTACATTTATGTGACCTCTGCTGGTGCCCCAGGTCCTGCCTCAAAGTGTGTGTGTGAGTGTGTCTTGGTGTGTGTGTGCATGAGATGAGAGTGTGTGTGCACATGACCTCCGCTGGTGCCCCAGGTCTTGTAGAAAAGTCTGTCTGTCTGTCTGTCTGTCTGTCTGTCTGTCTGTCTGTCTGTCTGTCTGTCTGTCTGTCTGTCTGTCTGTCTGTCTGTCTGTCTGTCTGTCTGTCTGTCTGTCTGTCTGTCTGTCTGTCTGTCTGTCTGTCTGTGTGTGTGTGTGTGTGTGTGTGTGTGTGTGTGTGTGTGTGAGAGCATGAGACGAGTGCGTGTGTGAGCGTGACCTCTACTGGTGCCCCAGGTCCTGCAGCAAAGTGTGTGTGTATGTGTGTGTGTGTGCGTGCATGAGACGAGAGTGTGTGTGTGTGTGTGTGTGTTACCTCTGCTGGTGTCCCAGCTCCTGCAGCAGTGTGTCGATGGGTTTCTGCAGGTCCCCCTGCTCCATGTGACCCAGCTTCTTGACCTCACTGCGGACAAAGTACCAAATCTCCTTCACCCCGTTCTCTATCTTCCTCCGCAGCTCTTCCTGGTTCCTACCTGGCCCTGGAAATAAGAAAAACACAGGAAGGGAAAAAGGTAGGACAATGGAAGGTTGTTTGAAACATATTTATCATTCAAATCATATGCATTTTGGGAGAACACACATATACGATAACATACACACATAGTTAGCTTAGATTTTCTCTAGCACCATATAGCAGTTGCCCTTAGACACAGATCCTGGATCAGCTAAGAACACAGGACATCACATCACACATAGGCAGCTGATCCCTTGAGCAAGGCACTTAACCCCTAACCTGCAGACTACAGCAAAAAAAAAACATTCCATTTCAATGGAATACACACTGCCCTTAGATACAGATCCAGGGGTAACTTACCCTCACCCTAAAGCAGAGATGGGCAACTTTGATGTGGGTGGGGGCCACCAAAAAACGGAACTCATCATGAGGGGCCGCAGTGCCCCCCCCCCCCCCTCGCGAGCAAAACATTTTAGCGGCCCCCCTTGTGACAGCCAAGAGAAAAGATTTTAAAGTTAATTTCCTGCAATTCCACACATTTTTCCATCGGGTGGAGGCAAATGTTGCAGTTTTTAATTTGATAACTGATGATCAATGGGCCCCACCCAGGTCGGTAATTCGACAATGTTCACTACAAGTTTAGATAGCTGCCCGCTAGACTAACTCAACAATCAAAAAAAATAATTCTGACATGGGCTAATTGAGTGATTGCTGATGCAAAACAACATGTATAAATTGCACCTTGTGTATTCTACTATTCTAACTCTCAACATGAAGTTGAGACCCCGACTGAGTTCCCCCCCCAAAAAACTGAAATCATCATGAGGGGCTGCAGTGGCTTGTGAGTCTGTATACCCACCTCCAGTTTGACAGAAATGAAGTTTTAAAGTGAATGGTCCGCGGGCCTACAAAGGGCCAGTCGCCCATCCAGCCTTAAAAGGTCAAGTGCAAACTGTCCTTAGATCAGTGTCTAGGCCTAGGGCCCACTTCCTCCTACTCTTCATGGCAATAGTGCCACAGACATAATAAGTGTCACAGAGGTCATTAAGTGCATGCTTTTCCTACAAAGACAGGGCCAGAGTACAGAGACAGAGTAGCCCTGCTAATGTATCGACAGGCATAGTAGCCTAAACTCGACTTTAAAGCAGGGGTGTCCAATCCGGCCCGCGGGTGGTTTGATAATGTTTCAAATGACACAAAGGTTTGTAGCAGGCCAATGAAAGCAGCTGACCCAGAAAAGAGCTGCATGTGTGGCTCATGTTACTGCGAAGGACAAGGATGGAAGATTTCCTGATGAAATACGAGGAAAGAGGAGTGGACAGGGAATCCTGCCTGGGAATACTCCTCCTCACTGCCTCCTGTCCTAATTTCCAAGGTGTGTGTGCGCCCCAAGTCCGTGTGTATGTGTGTGCGCGTGCGCAATGTGAGTGTCATACCATCTCCAGGCAGGCTGCGGTAGGAGTTGATCTGTTCCTTAGCTCTGATCAATTGTTCCTCCAGGGTCCGCAGTCTGACTGCACTCACCACCGGGCCCCCGTCAGACTGGCCCTCTGGTAACCTACAGTACAGTACAGGGGGAGAGGAGAGGTTAGAGGTCAGTCTGGCTGCATTCACAACCTGGCCCTGTCAGACTGGCCGACCCTGGTAACTTAGAGACAGGGGAGAGGAATTGAGGTGGTCTGGAATAGGGTTGAATGGCAGGAACCCGGTTACCAATGATTTGCTAATATGTACCGCCCAAAACCATATTCCTTTTCCCGGGATAATTATCTGTGAGAAACCAGTAAACTATAATCAATAAGGAATATGAACAGAATGAAAAGGAACTGTTCAAATCTATGTCTAAATCTGGATTCTCTACGGCCTTCTCTCTGGTCACTGCATGATGAATCGTCAAGGCTCAGGGTGGGGACCGACAGCTCATCTCAGTATGTAAACCTATCATCTCCTCATGGTAACTTTTTTACTGTGACAGGTAGACCTATATTTGCTGCAGCAGAGCTTATGCTACAGTAATATAAAGACTAAATGCACGTCTAATTTACACAGCTCCACCTGGCTTTCGGGGGGCGTCACCTTTTTCTATTGTAAAGATTATCCTTTTTTTTAAGAGCAGACAGAGAGTTTTAAAACACTCACAAAACGTTGCTTTAAATCAGTGCAGGAGCTTCTATCTTTCCATCGACTCCATTCAAAATGCAGCCAACATAGATGATCCTGTCCTAGACTGATATACAGCCCTATGTATAGACGTCCTAGCCTACCTCTTTCAGGTAATACATTCAATGCAGTATTAGCCTTATATTTAGCTAATGAATGATGTGTCATGCATAACAAGCTTCTAACTTATAGCCTTTGCCCCGCTGGCCTCTCTGTAACAGATAGGCTCCTTAGCTCTTGGAGTCCCATGCAGGAAAAGCTAGACTAGAATAGCTTGCTGGACATCATTTTTTTGTTGCAGCATTTATTATACCAATGGACTATTCGAACAGGGACTCAAGCTGAACCATTCCATCATCGTGAAGAGAAGTGAAAGCCTTGTGCATCTCATTCTAGTTCTATATTATTCAACCGTGTCCTTAGAATGAGGAAGATAAGGACAACGAAACTTATTTCATTTAACAGTTGAAAGCGAGGAAGGAATGAAGCAACAAGAGAGAGAAAGAGGAGGTATGCTAATAACATGAGGGGAAATATCCGGAACAATTCAAATCTAATTCGTTGGCCTATACTTGTAACTTTGTAGGCCGCATGTGCTGCACCAGAATCGAATGTTCTCCCCCTGCTTTATCATGGTTTAAATGATGTGTGTAATTCTAGTCCAGTATAATACAACACAGTGCAGTAATACAGTTCACAGTCAAAACGATTAGCCTTCTGGAGCTAGTTTCCTTTATTTACCCAAGAGAGCATAGCGAGACCTATATCTATGGGCTGTTATGTTTTTCTGGTGTGCGTAATGTGCAGTAGCCTACAGTATATATCATATAGCCTATGTATTGGAAACGGCACAATCATTTGGCCTTTTTTGGGGCTTGGGCTCATTAAATGTCTTTAATGTAGGGCTCATAATATGTATTTAGGCTTGAATTTATTTAATCAAAGCTCTAATCAAATCCCATTTATAGAATATGCTCTATAATTCTTTTGAATGAAACTTCCGGTTTTGGCGGGAAATACTGGGTTACCTGGGAGAAAAGTGATTTATTCTCAGGATGGAATATTTGTAAAATACTGAGAAAATATTCAACCCTACTCTGGAATACAGCGAACCTGGTGCAGGGAGAAGTGTAAACATACAGGACAGGGGTAGAGCAAGTGTCAGTGGTTAGCCTGGGGCAGGGAGAAGTGTAAACATACAGGACAGGGGTAGAGCAAGTGTCAGTGGTTAGCCTGGGGCAGGGAGAAGTGTAAACATACAGGACAGGGGTAGAGCAAGTGTCAGTGGTTAGCCTGGGGCAGGGAGAAGTGTAAACATACAGGACAGGGGTAGAGCAAGTGTCAGTGGTTAGCCTGGGGCAGGGAGAAGTGTAAACATACAGGACAGGGGTAGAGCAAGTGTCAGTGGTTAGCCTGGGGCAGGGAGAAGTGTAAACATACAGGACAGGGGTAGAGCAAGTGTCAGTGGTTAGCCTGGGGCAGGGATGATTTTTGTTTGTTTTTACTGTTAAGTGTCCAGCTGGCACTGTGTGTACATTATAGGAGTGTGTGTCTGTGTGTTTGTGTGTACAGTATAAGTGTGTGTGTCCCTGTCCTTCCAGGTCAAGGTGATTGTTGGCAGGCTGATTTCCCAGGGGCCTTTGTGTTTGGATGCGCTTTCTCCCACCTCCCAGTGCCAATTTAATGCAATGATCAGTAGTGAGGTATGTGAGCCGACCATGGGTGTGTGTGTGTGTGTATATAATGATCAATGGCGAGGTGTATAATGATCAGTGGTGAGTTGTGTGTGTATAATGATCAGTGGTGAGGTGTGAGAGCAACCGGCGACCGCAGGGCAATTCATTCACTGGCAGTAGCAATTTATCACCCCACGTGAGAGAGACAGAGAAAGAGAGAGGCACCTTCACCCCCCCCCCCCCCCCCCCCCATTGACTAAAATCCATTACCAACAAACACCCACATCCTTGAAAGCCATCTCTGAGCTGGGCTGGGCCTCCCCTTCCACCCCCTCTATCCACCCTCCCTTCCCCTCTCTCCCTGTAGAACTAACTTATGAGAGGGCACATTTTAAGGGCCAGGGGAAGTAAGCTAGGGCCAGATGGGGTAAAAGTCCCCTTGCAGCTGCTCCTCGAGAACAAATAGAAGAGTGAGAAGTAGATGCGGTCAGTTCAAGAAAGGTGTTGTAAAACTGCCTCCACACGTACCATGTAGAAGATGAGACAACACTGAATATAGCTACCTCACATAGTGTATGGCCTGACAAAATATGAACTGAGTAGGATGTGAGAGTAACCGTGGCGACTGGTATTCCATGAACGCAGCAGGCAGCAGAAGCAGCAGTCTTATCTAGGGAGCCTGGTTGAGAATAAATATGTTTCTGTCTCGGGTATGAAATGATGCGTGGAGTTCTGTAATGGTAAACAGCGGGTTTCCCTGTGTGTGTGTGTGTGTGTGTGTGTGTGTGTGTGTGTGTGTGTGTGTGTGTGTGTGTGGTTGGTCACATCATAGTGCATGGTTGTCATCAGGAATGCACAGCCACAGTACAGAGATTGAAGCAGGAGGAAGAAACCGCAATGTCAAAATGTTATGTCATTCTTGGCTGGTCAAGGATGAAATGAGCTGAGAGTCAGAGAGGAGAGTAGAGGAGGAGAGTCAGAGAGGAGAGGAGGCGAGGAGGAGAGTCAGAGAGGAGAGGATGAGAGGAGGAGAGTCGTCGAGGAGGTGAGTCGTTGAGGAGAAGAGTCAGAGAGAGAGGAGGCGAGGAGGAGAGTCAGAGAGGATAGGAGGAGAGTCGAGGAGAAGAGAGGGAGAGGAGGAGAGTCGAGGAGAAGAGTCAGAGAGAGAGGAGGCGAGGAGGAGAGTCAGAGAGGATAGGAGGAGAGTCGAGGAGAAGAGAGGGAGAGGAGGAGAGTCGAGGAGAAGAGTCAGAGAGAGGAGGCGAGGAGGAGAGGAGGAGAAGAGAGAGAGAGAGGAGGAGAGGAGGAGAGGAGGAGAAGAGAGAGAAGAGAGAGAGGAGGAGAGGAGGAGATGATGAGAGGAGAAGAGGCGAGTCAGAGAGGAGAGGAGAGGAGGAGAGGAGGAGAAGAGAGAGAAGAGAGAGAGAGAGGAGGAGAGGAGGAGATGATGAGAGGAGAAGAGGCGAGTCAGAGAGGAGAGGAGGAGAGGAGAGGAGGAGAGTCAGAAAGGAGAGTAGAGGAGGAGAGGAGCGGCTGGGGTACAGATGATGTATGTCAAAAGGGAAAATAACGGTCTACTGTTATACCGAAGCTGTGACTATCAACGATACTACTAACAACATCTCATTAAAGTATAAAACAAAGCAGATTGGGGATTTATATTCAGCAAAGTTCACACTCTGTTTGACACTCTCAAAACCACACAAATTAGCATCCACACACACACAATGGCCTCTCAGCTTCAGCTTGTGTATCCCTTTACTATAGTGTCAGAGTGAAACTGGAGATCCCTCTGAGCCCTCTGTGTCCTCCTCCCTGCGTGAATCTAATAGACCACTAAAGTAATACTCAGAACCCAGAAGGCTATCTGTTATCAAAGCAGCTGTAGCGGCATCGGCTAGGCTGAGAAGGCTGGGTGGATCAGATGGACACCAACACACCCTCCTCACTTGTCATGGACAGGATCAATGTACAGGGAACTGGAGCAGGGACAGGGACAGGAGTAACATGACACAACACACACTCAACAAATGAGACCAGCAGGAACTCTCACGCAGGCCAAGGCACACAGTCAAAGCGTACACCCTACACCAAATATCTAAGCACACAAACACACCCATGCACACGCACTATCGATGCACACACACACACACACACACCCATAACACTCGCCGTATTATGCATGCACACGCTCACACACAGTTCCAGACGATGTGTGTTATGACAGAGTGAGACAACAGCCCTCACCGCCATCTCTACACCCCATCAGTTTCACAGCTCTCACTTGAGTGAATAAATGTCTGGGGTCTCCAAGTACAAAAAGCTCCTATTTGTACATTTCATGTTGTGCTGTGGTGAAGGTCTATACAGCCGAATGCTTACATTATTCCACTGGGGTGGAGAGTAAGCTGGATGAGAGGCTGAGATGGGAAGGACAGAGGAATACATGGGCTCAATCCCAGTAACCCCCCCCCCCCCATCACAGCCTCTCTTCCAGTTACTATCCACCCCAGTGGAATAATGTCAGCATTCAGCTGTATAGACCTTCAGCACAGCACAACATGAAATATGTTCCTCTCCCTCCGTTTTGCGCGACCCCGCGAGGCGTAGTGGTATCCCAAATGAACTTTGAGCGTGGCGTAATGCCTTGTCAGCCCTCTAGTTGGCCCGCTAACTAAGCAAATCGAGATGTAGACATTCTATCGAGTGTTTCCCAAAACTCTCATGATGCTCTGCGACCCTACCCTGGAGAGTTGCTTCAATGAATAAATGCTGAAAAAAATACTAGGATGGAAGCAAAAGGGAGGAGACAGGTTAAAGTAGGATTTTTAAGCCTTGGGACAATTGAGACATGGATTGTGTATGTGTGCCATTCAGAAGGTGAATGGTCAAGACAAAATATTGAAGTGCCTTTGAACGGGATATGGTAGTAGGTTCTAGGCGCACTGTTTGGAGTGTGTCAAGAACTACAACGCTGCTGGGTTTTTCATGCTCAACAGTTTCCCGTGTGTATCAAGAATGGTCCACCACCCAAAGGACATCCAGCCAACTTGGGCCAGCATCCCCGTGGAGAGCTTTCAACACCTTGTAGAGTCCATGCCATGACGAATTGAGGCTGTTCTGAGGGCAAAAGGGGGTGCAACTCAATATTAGGAAGGTGTTCCTAATGTTTGCACACTAAGTGTATGTTAGTTAATGTAGAGACAAATGATTACCGTAATTTCCAGACTATTAAGCGCACCTGAATATAAGCCGCACCCACTGAATTTAATTTATTATTTTTTTTGAACATAAATAAGCCGCACATGTCTATAAGCCGCAGGTGCCTACCGGTACATTGAAACAAATTAACTTTACACAGGCTACTACGAAACACGGCTTGTAACAAAAATAAATAGGTTTTAACGAAACACGGCTTGTAACAAAAAATAAAAAATTAGCAGTAAGCTTTAGTTGTCTTTTTGCACTGAGCCAATTCCTCACACTGCTGTTTCCAACGTCTTATCATCGACTCATTACGACCAAGATTTCCTTTTCCAACAGCCAGATCAATCGCCTTCAACTTGAAAGCTGCATCATATGCATTTCTCCGTGTCTTTGCCATGATGAGGGTGACAAAATGACTACCGTAATCAGAATGATGGGTAGTGTGAGAGCGCTCGATTTAATCTAAACAGTAAACAAAAAAGTTGTTTGACCTTAACCCGTTCGGCAATTTCATTGGTCTAATGAAAGCTTCATGCCGCCAAAAAACTGAGCACGTCACAGAATGTGTTTAAAAAAAAAGAAAAAATTGAAAGCGGGAAAAATCCATATATTAGCCGCGTCATTGTTTAAGCCGCGGGGTTCAAAGCGTGGGAGAAAAGTTGCGACTTATAGTCCGGAATTTACGGTAAGCATATTTTTGGGTCATAAAATATATTCGCGAACATTTACATTTATTACATTTTATCCAGAGCGACTTACAGTAGTGAATGCATACATTTCATACATTTATTGATTTATTTTTTCGTACTGCCCCCCCGTGGGAATCGAACCCACAACCCTGGCGTTGCAAACACCATGCGTTGCAAACACCATGCTCTACCAACTGAGCTACAAGGAAGGCTGGACATCGCAATTTAACAAGCTACCTGACTAGCTAAAGTTAATTTGCCAGCTAGCTATACATCTACTTTGCTATATGGGTGTTTGACATTTATATGAATTGTAATTCGTGTTGTTAAATGTTTTAATGACCAGAAAACCAGGCTGTCATCCTGTGAAACCCAGTGCCTGTAAAGAGTCTAGCTAAAGCATTTAATATTACTGCAAATTGAATAAACAATTTACACTGAGCAAAAATATAAACACAACATGTAAAGTGTTGGTCCCATGTTTCATGAGCTGAAATAAAAGATCCTAAAAATGTTCCTTACGCACAAAATGTCATGTGTCAAATTTGGTTACATCCCTGTTAGTGAGCATTTCTCATTTGCAAAAATAATCCATCCACCTGTCTCAAGTTTTGAGGGACTGTGCAATTGGCATGCTGACTGCAGGAATGTCCACCAGAGCTATTGCTACCATAAGCCACCTCCAGTGTCATTTTAGAGAATTTGGCGGCACGTCCAACTGGCCTCACAATCGTAGGCCACGTGTAAACATGCCAGCCCAGGACCTCCACATCCGACTTCTTCACCTGCGGGATCTTCTGAGACCAGCCACCCGGACAACTGATGAAACTATGGGTTTGTACAACCGAATAATATCAGCACAAACTGTCAGAAACCGTCTCAGGGAAGCTCATCTGCGTGCTCGTCGTCCTCACCAGGGTCTTGACCTGACTGCAGTTCGGCATCGTAATCCACTTCAGTGGGCAAATGCTCACCTTCGATGGCCACTGGCACGCTGGAGAAGTGTGGTCTTCACGGATGAATCCCGGTTTCAACTGTACCTGATAGATGTCAGACTGCGTGTATGGTGTCGCGTGGGCGAGCGGTTTGCTGATGTCAAAGTTGTGAACATAGTGCCCCATGGTGGCTGTGGGGTTATGGTATGGGCAGGCATAAGCTACAGACAACAAACACAATTGCATTTTATCGATGGCAATTTGAATGAACAGAGATACCGTGACGAGAGCCTGAGGCCCATTGTCGTGCCATTTTTCCGCCGCCATCACCTCATGTTTCAGCATGATACTGCACAACCCCATGTCGCAAGGATCTGTACACAATTCCTGGAAGCTGAAAATATCCCAGTTCTTCCATGGCCAACATACTCACCAGACATGTCACCCCTTGAGCATGTTTGGGATGCTCTGGATCGACGTGTACGGCAGCGTGTTCCAATTCCCGCCAATATCCAGCAACTTCGCACAGCCATTGAAGAGGAGTGGGACAACATTCCACAGGCCACAAATCAACAGCCTGATCAACTCTACGCGAAGGAGATGTGTCGCACTGCATGAGGCAAATGGTGGTCACACCAGATACGGACAGGTTTTCTGATCCACGCCCCTGCTTTTTTTTTAAGGTATCCTTGACCAACAGATGCATATCTGTATTTCCAGTCATGTGAAATCCATGCTTTTATGTCAATTGACTGATTTCCTTTTATGAACTGTAACTCAGTAAAATCTTTGAAATTGTTGCATTTTGCATTTATATTTTTGTTCAGTGTGGTAAGCTTGCCTTGCAGTTCATTTCAAAAAATGATATGTCCGACTTGTCATTGTTCGTTATTGTAGTAATGTTAACGTTAGAGGTTGAAGATATATGTAACGTAGATAGCTAACCTTTTTCTTGCTTATTGAATAGTGTAGGATAAAATACCTGTATGCCTATGGATATGTATGGGCCCTAAAATGGTTGGTATAAAGTTCAGAACAGTGGTTTAAATGTTTTATTGCTTCCACTGGTTAAGGGGAGGGAGGAGGTGCACAGAGAACGAGAACACGTATTTCTCTAACACAGAGAAGAAGGGAAAGCAAAACAACAGCGGTGTAAAAATAAGAACCACCCTGATGCTGGGAGAAAAGTGTCACACACACACACACACACACACACACACACACACACACACACACACACACACACACACACACACACACACACACACACACACACACACACACACACACACACACACACACACACACACACACACACCAAAGAAAAAAGCTGCAGTGGCCTAGTTAATTTCTTTGTTATCAGCCCACTATGGCGTAAGCCACAATGTACACACTGTACACACTGGGACAGTAGATAGGGACTGAGAGCCACTGTCTGCATCCCAAATGGCATCCTATTGCCTACATATCGCACTATAGTTGACCAGCACCTGCAGTTACAGTGGCTGTGGATGAACGGAAACTGTAAAGGATATAGGCAGCGATGCGGCTCTGCGCCTCTGTGTTAACGGCTGGTGTATATGCTCCATTATAGGTCCATTCAGACACACAATGGATGAGTGGGATATGTAGGTTGAGTGGGACAAAGAAATGTAGCCTCTAGAGTGTCAGCTCGTGGGAGAGGAAGTGAGAGAAAGGAGAGTTGAGCTGTGTGTGAGAATCGACTGTGTGACATACAGTAACATTGCATCACTGCCATCAACACCACTCGAGAGGTATATCGGTTGGATCTGTGTGTGTGTGTGTGTGGGTGTGTGTGTGTCTAAATGTAGCCAGCATTCAGAATAAGCCTGTGTGTTTCAGTTGGTGTTTAAGTGAGTCTGTTAAAGTGCATTAAAGTCAGAATATCTGTATCATTGTAAATGTGTGTGTACGTCTGAGTGGGAGCGAGTGAGTGTGTATGCTTGAGCTTGTGTGTGTGTGCGTGTCTGAGTGAGAGTTTGCCTACATCAACTAATGCTTAGAAGACAGTTTTATGTCTGTATTAGCAGGAGTGAACCAGTCCCATTCCCTTCGGCTTAAAACACGCAGAAATCACAGTTGAACGCTTTCATCACGGTCAGTTCTATCCATTACAGAACAGAACAGAAACAGGCCAGTGAAATAAAGGACCAGGTCTTAAATACAACACATTCAGGTGACACTAATGTACCTTTAATGTCTATTATAAAACGGGTTGTTTGGATTCTGGATGCTTATTGGACGAGCAGCGTTCCAAGCCGTGCTGTATTGGCCTCCACAGGCACACCTAAGCCCGCTAACAGGTCCATCTGAATTATCACTTTGCCTCCATAGGAATATCATGTTCCCTTTGCTGTATTTCCCCTCGTTTCTAGCCTAGCATTCAGTTTGGTACAGTGGCGGTTAATATAAGCCTAGCCTAATACAGATGCATATCTGTATTTCCAGTCATGTGAAATCCATGCTTTTATGTCAATTGACTGATTTCCTTTTATGAACTGTAACTCAGTAAAATCTTTGAAATTGTTGCATTTTGCATTTATATTTTTGTTCAGTGTGTTTGCCTGTCTGACCACGGAAACGATGTGTAAAATTTGAAATGCGATCTCCCCTGTACCATAGAGAGCGAACAGTGTCCAGAAAAGAGTGGTAACCAGTTTCTCTTGAACATCATGTAAGCTACAACTCGCTTCCCTGAGGACATTCCACTAAGGAACGTCACCAGAGGAAAGTTACTACGGATATTGCAGGAGTTTCCCCTTGAAATCAGACACGTCCGTGGTAAGGACAACTTGGTTGCTGATTGTCTAAAAAGGGTGTTTTGGAGATGAGTATTATTTTGGTTGTGCTCGTTCCAGGGGGATGGGAGTATTAAAAACATACTTTATTTTACCCGTTTCTGAAAACTTCTGAGTTTAAGGCAACTATATATATGAAAAAAATATATAAAGTGTTTGTTTTGTCTTATATTTAATTGTTGACAGCCAGTTGACGCCATGTTTATATTGGAGAAGGCGACGCATAAGTAGTGACGCATTTAAGTGAAATGAAAGTTGTTTTCTGTTGGTGGTGAGCAAACTTGTCCAACAGAAATATAGGATATATTTGTTGTCTTAAGGTGGACGGTGTTACAGGTTTTGGTTTTTCCATTTATGATTTGAGGTTGGAATTTTTCACACGTACAGCACGTTAGCAACGATCGGTGTCCCCTCGTTAGTCAGTATGTGTTACACCTGTGCTGGCTTGTCCATCTCGTTAGTTGGAAGGTGTTTCACCTGTGCTGGCCCAGGTGATATTTAAGAGCGGCTGGCCCAGTACTCAAGTTGTCTTGAGAGATATGGAGGGTTAACATGCTCCCTATTTTGAGTTCTAGACAAACAATCCTTTATCTGATCTTCCCTGATTTTTGTTTTGACTCCTGTCTTTAAGTTTGGTGTGGGTTTTTCTTTTGTTTGCCTCTTCTTGGCCAAATTTAGTGTTGTCTCATGGCGGGTGTCTTTTAGGTCCTAGTTGTTGTTGCTAGTCAACTTTCAGTGGACACCCCCATGAGTGTCTTTCAGAAACCTTCCTAAAACCACACCTGTTTCGTTTTGGCTGTTGTCAGTGACTCTTTGTAAGTTCCCCACTCTGTTTGAGCGACATTATTTGGTTTTCTTGCTGGGGAACGTAAAAGACATAACTAGGCTCGGTGTAGTTTAGCTAGCGTAGCAACAATTGTTGTTGGTTTCGCGTCGAGCCGAACGACGCCATTGACCTGGGACTGTGTTCATCACATGGCACGGCCTCTTGTGCTTTATTGTTTAAATACACACACTTTGTCACAATAGCAAGAAGGAATATGGTTGATAACTTGTCTGGCTTTAAATCTGTGCCTTCGATATGGTCATGCCATGAAATAGAAAATAGACCCCCAACCCTATTCAGATGAAGGATGGACAAAAAGTGCCTGAGAAATGAAGTAAATTCTGCAACTTTGACATCCTGACAGTCCCAGCAGTGATTTACATCATGTGTGTCTGACTAAATCACTGTTAGGATTATATCAGAGCCATTTTCCCAGGCTACTGTTATACACTGCAGAGTGATTGTATTATAAATGCTTCTGTGCCTTCCTAAACCGGATGGTGAACTTAAGGGAGCTACATGGATAACGTCTGCTGGCTGCTGCAGAGGAAGAAGCAGTGTCGACACCTCTGTCTAATCAGCTGCAGGAGATCTTCTTGGCCAGCCTCCGCTTTTGCCTCCATCTCTCTTTATCTTTCTCCTCGACATTCCTCACCTCATGCCTCCATCGCCACACACACACACAACAGAAATGTCTCCTTCTCTCTCTCGCCATCTCTGACCACCCTTTCCAGTCTCTCCTCCATTTACTCCCTCCCTCCCTCCAATCGCTACCAACACAAAAGCAGTCTGACAGCCTGGCAGACAGCTACTCTGGAGCGAGATAGCACCATAGTGACCAGCCAGGACCCTTTTATTTCGTAGTCAAACTTGGTTACAGGACTCTTGGTAGAAACAATCACCTGTCTCGCTACTCTGGAAAAAAGGTTTGTTGAGTTAGTTTGATTGAACAGGGTCAAGTTAGTGCACAAAAACAACTATACCTCAGCTCCAACAGCTGGAAATAGGCCTACAGCATCATCCACACACCATACCAACCAGGCAGACACACAGACTACACACACACAGTAACAAAATCAACTCCCCTCCATCCTCGGACACTGCCTGACTAACACACCTGCTGGTGTAGTAAACATACGCACATACTGAGGCTTGGTCACATGCTGGTAAACACACACACCACTGTATTGGTTATCAGGTCCCTACGTCTCCTCCTCTGTCTCTTCCTGGTGCTGTCATCCTCCTCTCTCCAGAGGTCCTACTGTCAACAATACTTAGTTTATAGATGGGGGGGTGTATTACCCCTCTGCCAGCTCCCTCCCTCCCTCTCTCCATCCCTCTCTCCCACTCATCCATCACCCTGTCAATCAACCACGGCACACACACACACACACACACACACACACACACACACACACACACACACACACACACACACACACACACACACACACACACACACACACACACACACACACACACACACACACGTCTGCTGGACCCATCTGCTGAGCTCATCATAAGTGTGTGTCCACAGGGAGCTTGTCAGAATGACTGACAGCCAGCTAAAGTAGATGAGGTGAAACTGCTCAGGGTGCTAGCCCGTTTTAAATTGACCATTGAGTCAATATATAATAAAGATGAACCCTTAGAAGAGACCAAAGCAACGCCCACTGTGAAAAGATAACACGCACGCACGCACAAATACGTTTGTTTTACTATCCTTGTGGGGACCAAACTATTGATTCCCATTCTTAATCTGATTTCTCGTAACCCCCAACCCCAACTCTAACCCTTAACCTAACCCTAACCCTTAACCTAAGCCTAACTCCAAACCCTAACGCCAAACCCTTAACCTAACCCTAACTCCCAACCCTTAACCTAATCGTAACCCTTAACCTAACCGTAACCCTTAACCTAACCCTAACTCCCAACCCTTAACCTAACCGTAACCCTTAACCTAACCCTAATTCCTAACCGTAACCCTTCACCTAACTCTAACTCCGAACTCTAAACCTTAACCTAACTCCTAACCCTTAACCTAACCCTAATTCCTAACCGCAACCCTTAACCTAACCCTAATTCCTAACAGTAACCCTTAACCTAACCCTAATTCCTAACCGTAACCCTTCACCTAACTCTAACTCCGAACTCTAACCCTTAACCTAACTCCTAACCCTTAACCTAACCCTAATTCCTAACCGCAACCCTTAACCTAACCCTAATTCCTAACAGTAACCCTTAACCTAACCCTAACTCCTAACCCTTAACCTAACTCTAACTCCTAACCGTAATCCTTAACCTAACCCTAATTCCTAACCGCAACCCTTAACCTAACCCTAACTCCTAACCCTTAACCTAACCCTAATTCCTAACCGCAACCCTTAACCTAACCCTAATTCCTAACAGTAACCCTTAACCTAACCCTAACTCCTAACCCTTAACCTAACCCTAATTCCTAACCGTAATCCTTAACCTAACCCTAATTCCTAACCGTAATCCTTAACCTAACCCTAATTCCTAACCGTAATCCTTAACCTAACCCTAATTCCTAACCGCAACCCTTAATCTAACCCTAACTCCTAACCCTTAACCTAACTCTAACTCCTAACCGTAACCCTTAACCTAACTCCTAACCCTTAGCCTAACTCCTAACCCTAAACTTAATTCTCACCATAACACTATTTGTAACCCTAAACCTAACCCCTATACCAAAAATGGCCCTTTTCCTTGTGGGGACCGGCAAGGATAGTGAAACCCCGCGCACACACACACACACACACACACACACACACACACACACACACACACACACACACACACACACACACACACACACACACACACACACACACACACACACACACACACACACACACTCTGTCCTACTCAGACAGCTCTGTTAGCAGTGCAGCCAGAAGTCTCATTACTGCAGTTCCTCAGAGAGACTCAGCACACTGCTGCAGTCTCAGCCCATGCCCCAAATGGCACCCTATTCCCTTTATAGTGCACTACTTTTGACCAGAGCCTTATAGGGCCCTGGTCAAAAGTATTGCACTATGAAGGGAATAAGGTGCCAAATGGGACGCAGATTCAAGTCTCGCTGGCTGCTTCTCATTATGCTGCCTGGGCTCCACACATAGCAGAGCAGCCATTACCACAGGGCCTGGACCCTGCACACCACCCCATTACCACAGGGCCTGGACCCTGCACACCACCCCATTACCACAGGGCCTGGACCCTGCACACCACCCCATTACCACAGGGCCTGGACCCTGCACACCACCCCATTACCACAGGGCCTGGACCCTGCACACCACCCCATTACCACAGGGCCTGGACCCTGCACACCACCCCATTACCACAGGGCCTGGACCCTGCACACCACCCCATTAACACAGGGCCTGGACCCTGCACACCACCCCATTACCACAGGGCCTGGACCCTGCACACCACCCCATTACCACAGGGCCTGGACCCTGCACACCACCCCATTACGACAGGGCCTGGACCCTGTACACCACCCCATTAACACAGGGCCTGGACCCTGTACACCACCCCATTACCACAGGGCCTGGACCCTGTACACCACCCCATTAACACAGGGCCTGGACCCTGTACACCACCCCATTACCACAGGGCCTGGACCCTGTACACCACCCCATTACCACAGGGCCTGGACCCTGTACACCACCCCATTAACACACGGCCTGGACCCTACACACCACCCCATTAACACAGGGCCTGGACCCTGTACACCACCCCATTAACACAGGGCCTGGACCCTGCACACCACCCCATTAACACAGGGCCTGGACCCTGCACACCACCCCATTACCACAGGGCCTGGACCCTGCACACCACCCCATTACCACAGGGCCTGGACCCTGCACACCACCCCATTACCACAGGGCCTGGACCCTGCACACCACCCCATTACCACAGGGCCTGGACCCTGTACACCACCCCATTAACACAGGGCCTGGACCCTGCACACCACCCCATTAACACAGGGTCTGGACCCTGCACACCACCCCATTAACACTGTAGACACAACCCTGCACACCACCTCATTAACACTGTAGACACAACCCTGCACACCATCCCATTAACACTGTAGACACAACCCTGCACACCACCCCATTAACACTGTAGACACAACCCTGCACACCACCCCATTAATACTGCAAATAATACTCAAACCCGTTGGACTTGAGAAAGGACCATAACGCTGCAGTAACATTGTGGTAATGCTAACAATGTGAGCTGAGGCCTACTCATGGCCATTGGCCAGTGCTGACCACTACATACAGCAGGGGTCAGTGATGTCTGACTCTGAAGCCCCACTACTGCTACTGGCTCTGGGTAGGAGCTGCTCCTCAGGTCTAGGATCAGTTTACATACCCCAATTCTAACCTTTACCAAAGGGGACACACACACAGAACTGACCTTAGATCAGTTAGCTTAGATACGCTCTCGCTCTCCTTCAATGGAGCAGGCTAAGTACAATGGAGTGTGAGAGAGAAAAAGAGAGGGAGGATGTGTGTGTAATGTGCGCATGCCTGTGTGTGTGTGTGTGTGTGTGTGAGCGTGCCAGTGTACGAGTTTGAGAGTACATTTGTGAATGTGTCTCAAATCAGCCCGCTCTAAGAACAACTTCTGCACAACCTTTCCTTTACTTTGAACAACCTTTTGAAACGTTAAATTAGGACAGACCCGATCACTTCACAACTCTGACTGTTGCTTCCGGCTTGAATCAAATCAGCATGCCAGTGTTTGAGGGCCAGAATACGGCATCTGACAAGCGCAATAACAGAACAGCTTTTCTCACGGCCTTTAGACACAGCCCATCAGCCCAGGTTGGCACCCTGTCCATCACGTATCACAACATGCCATCATCTTACACTACACCATAGCTACCATGACAGGCACTGACATTACACGGATTTAGTTCCGGGTTTGTAAACAGCCGTAAGGAAAGGAAATACTCTGACGTTAGACTACCTTAACCCACGTCTCATCAGAACACAACAGAAATGGACCACTGATCAGACCACCACCAACAGCTTGGGAGAGAGAATACTGAAAAGAGAGGAGACATACTGCAGTACTCTGATGTAAGACTACATCTAACCTGGAAGTGAACTTCAGTGATGTGAAGTGTAATTTAGGTTAGTCTCATTGAGACAAAATCTATTTTTTCAAGAGAGACAGGGACCAACCGAGAGAGCAGCAGGGGAACAATATTTGAGACAAATATCAGACATACTGTAAAAACTTACAGACATAGACAAACCATAAAATACATTTCTTTGGACGTAGAGACACAAACATTTCAATGACAGAAACATACAAACATGTAAACTTAGACTACAGAATCGAACCAAGAACGGTAATGTAAAGATCACAGATGAGCAACACGTGGATCAATGGGTCAGTGAAGTCATGATGCATAACATCTCATAGTAGAAACAGAAGGAGAGGAGAGAGAGTGAGCCAGAACCTGAGAGAGACAGAGAAAGAGAAAGCCACAAGTAGAGACAAAGATAGGGAGGAAGAGAGAGAAACGGAGCGAGAGTGAGAAAGGCAGAAACGGAAAGAAAGCCAAACTCAGTCAGTGTGTTAGTCACGGCCACGCGTCTCACCTGAGTGTCTCAGCCATGCGTCTCAGGTCCTCGTTCTGCTGTTTCAGTCTCTCCAGCTTGGCCAGGATCTTGGACAGCTCTCTGCTGGATCTCTCCGGGTGCTCGCTGTCCTTCACAAGGTGACCTCCGATGTAAAACAGCAGTGTGCCCCAAGCCAGGAGCACAAGCATGATCCAGCGCCACGAACCTGCCCATGGGCGCATCTTTCACCCCTCTGGGGCCTCTGGGGCTGGGGTGGAGGGGTGAGGGATGGGGGAGGGGGGAGGGGGGGGGGTGAGCAGCACTCCCGTCACAATAGGCCTTGAGGCATGGTGAGAATGCCGGAGGGCGTAGGGGGGTGAAGGAGGGGGGAGGACGGAGATGGTGAGACGTAGTTCAGGTAGGGTTGGTGGGGTTAGTTAATGCATGGCTATGGTTCCTCCAGAGAGTTAGGATGTCCAAGTCCTCTCTGTCTCTGGTCTAGGCTGGACTGGGCGTGTGTTGATCCTGGGTCTGGTAGTCCGGTCAGCTCACTGATGTCACCCTCTGTGTCTCTGTAGCCCTGACTGACTGACTGGCAGATGGCTCAGTCTCTCTGGGTCTCTATGGAGTGGCCTTGTAGAATACTTCCCTCTGGTCAAAGAGAAAACAAAGTAGGGTTTTTTTACTGACAAAATCTGAGAGAAACCGCAGCCCTTATCTTCTTCCTCCACCCGTCCTCTCTTTCTCTGTGATAAACCAGAGTCAGGAGCCCTTCGCTATATGAATCCCCCACACAGCAGTAAACAAACGCCACATGCCACTCAGCATTACATCAACAAACTGACTGAAAACACCACAAACCCACTTCTACACACCGCAAACGCACCATTCAACTTAACACAAACCCACCGAACGCAACAACAAAAAAATCCAGCGCTGATCAGAGCACAACCAACGGCTAACAGCCTGTGAGAGAGAATAGTGAAAATAGAAACGCAGCTACCGGTACTTCCCTTGTCTAATAATAAAACTGGGTTAAACCATTGTTATGTGGAGGAGCGTGTGGATGTCAGCGCAAAGGTATCTTCCTCCCTTCTATTTGAAGAGAGATCCCCCCGCCGACACAGCTCTGTTCAGATACACTCCTCCCCCAGGACCGGGCCACACACACACAGTCTCAGAGCAGGCAGGGAGATCACACACACATCACAGGCCAGCAACGAGTTGAACGGTTCAGCAACAAT
The DNA here is from genome assembly GCF_965601325.2 of Salmo salar. Classification (NCBI taxonomy): domain Eukaryota; kingdom Metazoa; phylum Chordata; class Actinopteri; order Salmoniformes; family Salmonidae; genus Salmo; species Salmo salar. Next base: position 42,699,956 of record NC_138291.1, read on the forward strand.
TATGGATATGGCTGAATATTCTATATTCATTACAGAGGATATAGAATACTTAGCACTTCATTACAAATGACTGGCAGGCTGGCTGAATACATAAGAGACTAGTTAGTTATGGATTTCTGTGTGGAGAATATACAATGTATTATAGATTGTAGCAGTGGTTTGGTCCGAGGCGAACAAAGGGCGGACTCAATTAATTAATCAACAGACTGACCTTCAGCTGCGTAGTGCTGCCTGCTTGTCTGTCAAGTTTCAAGTACAGTGAAATGGCTTTCGTGCTCTTTCGCGACAATACAGTAATCAACATCGGTAGTACTATACATTATTTCTTTTTTAGTCAAGTGGAACAAAAACACACGAGAAATAGAAATAAGAAGAACCACGAGAAGGTAAGCACAGTAAACTATATACAGGGTCAGTTCCAGGGCCAGTGCCAATACCATACTGTATGTGCAGTTTGGGTCATAAAAGTGCATCGAAATGACTTGGGAACTGTGAACACTTTGGAGAGTTGTGTGACCACTTGGAGTTCGTCCTCTCACACAAACCTTTGTAAGAAAAATATGTTGCACCTACCCAACATTTTCCAGGAATATTTTATCATGTTCCTGAATGTTTCCAGAGTATTTTAAGATTCAGTTATCAACAAATGCGGTGAACAGTACAGTAAATTAAAAAGGCACATCAAATCAACAGTGTAATGTTCGGATTAAATATTGTGTCAGGTGAACTGTTGTGTTCTCAACTTTGGTCTAATCATTTTCCCATAATCTTCAAGCTGTTCACTTTCAATTTCTTCACTCTTAGAAAAAAAGGTGCTATCTAGAACCTTAATGGGTTCTTCAGCTGTCCCCATAGGAGAACCCTTTAAAGAACCCTTTTTGGTTGAAGGTAAAACCCTTTTGGAACCAAAAGGGTTCAACCTGGACCAGAAAGGTTTCTACCTGGAACCAAAAAGGGTTCTCCTTTGGGGATAGCCAAATAACCCTCTTGGAACCCTTTTTTCTAAGAGTGTACCATGCTTATGCTAATGCATTTAATATTTATTCTGTAAGAAACATTTCAATTTAGCCCTACCCATATAGGCCAATTCCCACAAGTGTAAAGGGAAAAGATGACTTCAACTTTTCTAATTGTCAATACTTATGTACCTATGTTGACTCAACAAATATCAACGTGTTTAATCAACTTAGAAATTCACAACCAAAAAGTAAAATCAACTGAAACAGCTGTGTTGACTAAACATGTCAAGTTCAGATGTTTCTCTCTCTCTCTACCACATTTCTCTCTCTCTACCACATCTCTCTCTTTCTCTACCACACCTCTCTTTCTCTCATCTCTCTCCTCTACCACATCTCTCTCTCTACCACATTTCTCTCTCTCTACCACATCTCTCTCTTTCTCTACCACACCTCTCTTTCTATCTCATCTCTCTCTCCTCTACCACATCTCTCTCTCTACCACATCTCTCTCTCCTCTACCACATCTATCTCTCTCTACCACATCTATCTCTCTCTACCACATCTCTCTCTTTTTCTATCTCATCTCTCTCTCCTCTACCACATCTCTCTATCCCTACCACATATCTCTCTCTACCATATCTCTCGCTCTCCTCTACCACATCTATCTCTCTCCTCTACCACATCTCTCTCTCTCTCTCCTCTACCACATCTCTCTCTCTCTCTCTCTCTCTCCTCTACCACATCTCTCTCTCTCTCTCCTCTACCACATCTCTCTCTCTCTCCTCTACCAGATCTCTCCCTCTCTCTCCTCTACCACATCTCTCCCTCTCTCTCCTCTACCACATCTCTCTCTCTCTCTCCTCTACCACATCTCTCTCTCTCTCTCCTCTACCACATCTCTCTCTCTCTCTCTCTCCTCTACCACATCTCTCTCTCTCTCCTCTACCACATCTCTCTCTCTCTCTCCTCTACCACATCTCTCTTTCTCTCTCCTCTACCACATCTCTCTTTCTCTCTCCTCTACCACATCTCTCTCTCTCTCTCCTCTACCACATCTCTCTCTCTCTCTCCTCTACCACATCTCTCTCTCTCTCTCCTCTACCACATCTCTCTCTCTCTCTCCTCTACCACATCTCTCTCTCCTCTACCACATCTCTCTCTCCTCTACCACATCTCTCTCTCCTCTACCACATCTCTCTCTCCTCTACCACATCTCTCCCTCTCTCTCCTCTACCACATCTCTCCCTCTCTCTCCTCTACCACATCTCTCCCTCTCTCTCCTCTACCACATCTCTCCCTCTCTCTCCTCTACCACATCTCTCTCTCTCTCTCTCTCTCTACCACATCTCTCTCTCTATCACGTCTCTCTTTCTCTCCCTCTCTCACCAACACTGCTAGGCCTGTATGATCAATGCTCAACCACTGGCCTAGTGCCTATATCCCATTCCAGCTACAGTTGTAATCCTGAATGCTGATTGTAAATGACATTGTTTCAATAGAACATCTCATTAAATAGTCAATATTTGTTTTGCTATTAAATAACTGCTTTAAGCTACTTAAAGCTTCCACCTGGCAGTATCACTGTGATTATATGTATGCTGCCACAGACACACACACAGACACACACACCCTAGGGTTTCTGTTAGGAACATGTTGGTGCTGGACAACGTGACCAGGAAGATTAAGAAATCTAAGAAATGTACCGTACCCATATGCATTGGGTGTGTAACCCATTAGGCCATCCACCCACGGCGCTCAGAATGACACAAATCACATTTAGATGATGGGGTTAATCTGAAAAAAATATACCACTCCTGTAATGAAGCATCCAACAAAACGAAATGCAATTCACGGGAAAAAGGCAAAACCCCATTCTAAAACAGAGCACCTGAAGCGAGCAGCATATATATGACAGATATGAACATCCCTGTCAGAAAGAGTGAATCTAAAGAGGCAACAACGAGGATGGGTTGCTCATATGACTAGGATTTGGCTTCTGGATATTGAAAGAACGTTGATGAAAAACAAGAGGACAGGAGAAAATGGCATAATGAGGGCGTCTTTCATAAGCACCGTGCATGGGAAAAGGCCTAGCTGATTGTTGTCTTGCGGCTGTCTTGCGGCATCGAAAACATGTGTGAAGATAATGTGTCTTCTGTATAATAAAAAATGTCAGGACACAAAAAGAAGGGGACGGGTGCGCGGCGAAGAGAGAACAGGTACTTCTCTCTCCAGAATGCACTCAGCTGTCTCCCACCAATTCTTCCACATTCATTGTTTCATGTGAATTGTTTGCCGCTTGAGCGTTTCTTTTTTTTTTTAATCAATTCCCCATTACATATGTCACCAGTAGCAAACGTACCGTTAATCCCCGTCATTTGGTTACATTAATTTCTGTTAATGCGCTGTATTCCTAATTAGGCCTACAGTCATTTACCATTCTCAGAGTGGAAACGTTGCTTGCAGAGTTCTGTTTCACTTGTGAGAAGCAAGTTCGGGTTTATTTTATAACCATCATTTACGAGTTGTCAATTTTTTTGTTCATTGTCTTTTAATTTGGAGTGCTCCATGTGAACAATGAGGGTTGGTCTGGTTTCTCTGTCCTGATAATGTTGAGGGAGTGCGCGCCTGGGCAAGCATAGAAGTACCTGGCCTGCTACGTGGAAATGTAGGAAAGTGCCCATTTGATTTCTGGATGTCTTAGTCACCATGTTCACCACTAATAAGCTGAGCTTCTCAAGCCATTCTTTATTCACCTCACACAGGTGTGAAATATCCATTGCAAATGATAGGCCTACTTTGAGGAACTATTAGTCTATCTGAAAAATCTTCCCAACAATCCCCCTCGTCGATAATCACCAAGCCTCGGCGTGAAAGAGCAAAATATCATCATCTGATGATCCCATATATCCAGTGGAAACGTCTTAAAATACCTTTCCCTTGAGCAAAAACAGTTGTCTGTCCCGAGCTCACTGGTTTGGGACAGTCTGAGGGCCCAGAATAGGCTAGTTGATACAATGTTGCAAGTTCCCTATAGACATCTTCTAACCTGAGCCAGTTGGTTGATTTGATACAATGTTGCAAGTTCCCTATAGACAGCTTCTAACCTGAGCCAGTTGATTGATTTGATACAATGTTGCAAGTTCCCTATAGACATCTTCTAACCTGAGCCAGTTGGTTGATTTGATACAATGTTGCAAGTTCCCTATAGACATCTTCTAACCTGAGCCAGTTGATTGATTTGATACAATGTTACAAGTTCCCTATAGACAGCTTCTAACCTGAGCCAGTTGATTGATTTGATACAATGTTACAAGTTCCCTATAGACAGCTTCTAACCTGAGCCAGTTGATTGATTTGATACAATGTTACAAGTTCCCTATAGACAGCTTCTAACCTGAGCCAGTTGATTGATTTGATACAATGTTGCACTTCACTAGCAATAGCTCAAGTCAAGACAGATAGAAAGGAAGGCATATGCGCTGAGTAGAGAGATTATTGCGATTGAAAGAACCCGAATTTTCATCAGTATATTTTCTAAACATTTTATTTGTCGGCTTTATATATTTTAATAAGTTGACATTGGAAGTTATAGACCAACGGCTGCAGTGGCCATCTATGAGTTAGTCGCCATTGATCCCGGTGTATCAATGTGTCCATCAAGCAAGGTAAGATATGCCTCATATTATGAAATAAAATACTCAGGTTTCAAACAATTAAGTATGTTGTCAAAATGCATACTGCCTCCAGCTCACATTGTAAAGTAGTGGGTGATGCGTTGATAGCCTGCCTACCGTTGTTTTTTATCCCGGTCAATCTGTCCACTTTTATTTATCAGCTTTTCATTTTTTACAGCCATGGCCAAAAGCCGGAAATTACCGGCGCACGCACACACACAGAGGACAGTAATAAACCTTATCAGGCCAGTAGCAACAGATGATATGCTGTTATATGGGCCATGATGGTAGACCGAATGAAAGTCAACAGTCTGGGGAAAGGAAAGGACACTGAACGTTCGCTCACTGGTGGCCATTTTACACGGACATACAGAACGGCCCATCTCCTGTTCCTGTAGCGTGAGGCAGGGTGCCAAATCAAATATTTTTGGTCATATATACATATTTAGCAGATGTTATTGTGGGTGTAGCAAAATGCTTGTGTTCCTAGCTCCAACAGAGCAGTATTATCTAACAACTCATACAAGTACATGTAAAAGTACACCCCTTGGACAAGACGCTAGTCTGTACAGTACAAATAACAGTATGTTCTGTATTTGTGACAGTTTGGAACAATCTGCAGGGTATTTATATAGGCAAACTAGGGCTGACCCCATTTAGTTGACTGGTCGATTCTTTGGTCGATAGGCTGTTGGCTGACAGATTTCTTTAGTCGAGCAGTAGCAAAGACACCTGTCTGAATCGAGTCTGTCTGAGTGGACTAATCCATTGTGGAGGCTGTTGGATAGTGGTCGCTGTCTGCGATTCTGAAACACATCAGTGTGTTATTGAATTGGCATCTTTTCCCTGGACCATGTTGCTATGTGCATAACAGCAAAGTTAATCAGCATATTGGTGTTGAGAACAATGCAGCAGAGTTAGGAAACGAGAAAACAGCCCTTGCTTTAATTGTCTAAGAAAAGTGAGGAGAGAGGACACCCCAATTGAATTAGGTCTATCATCAATAGTCTAACTGTTAAATGTGCCTGGCTTTACAAAACATTAACTTACTGTACAAGTATATCAACAAAAATAAGACAGATCCTGCTTCTGTTGCCTTTTTGAGTGTTTGGTTGATTGCTTCCTGATTCCGTGAGCACCGAGCCTTTATAATAATAACCCTCCCTTTTTCCTTGATCTCCTTCGTATTGTTAGTATTACTATTATTACAAATATTATTATGATCATCATTATAATAATAGTAATGTCATTATCATTAGTAGGTTTAGTATAGCAGCTTTGTATAACCACCATTGAGCTGTAGGCCTAAGAGTGCATCCTGTTTAGTCTTAATACGGTAACTTACTTAGGCCTATATTTTAGTACTGACAAAGGCTACTGTATCAATCAATCATTTATTCGTTCATGTCAACACACAGCCTACGAGTCATTCATGACGTGACATGCAATCAAGCATTTTAGTTTAAAATGAGTTTATAATTGGCATAAACAATAAATAGGCCTAAACCGTTCCATTTCAGAAATTGCATTCACGAATGAACGCGACTGTTTTTCGTCTTTGCTGTAATAAAGGTTGTACAAAAAAAAACGTTACAACAGACTCTCTGGTAGGCTTATAATTTATTTTGTGTTGTTTACACAGTTCCAAACGGTCTGAAAAATGATATTGTAATCTAACAGCACCAGTTTGGGACACATAATATGCACGCAGTGCCTGCTCCTTACCTTCTTTTTCTAGATCTCCAGTATTTTCTACAACTAGTCAAATTTATACCACACATCTGACTTCCCCTTTACCTCCTGCTCAACCAGTAAACATTCCCCTGTTTCATGTTTTTTTGTCACATCCTCTGCATCAATATTGCTGTCACGTGTTATGGTGTTCAGAGTTTGTTATAACCAATTTATTGATGTGATTATGATATGCTATAGTTCAGGCCCTATTGGTCACATGCATGCGAAGCATACATGCATCATGTAAAGAGAGCAAGGGTTGAGGGAATAGGAATTTCGGTAACATAACTTTTCAGTCAGAAATGGCTGTAATTATGTTGCAGCTTCAGCAACACGGACAGTGCAATACACACTGATGTTCTGTGGTGGTCGCTGCAGCACGGAGGAGAGAGAGAGAAGTGCTAGTCACACAGTCACTCACTGTCTTTTTTTTTTACATCGCAGGAAGTCTGAGTCAGGCGGCACAATCAAATCAATTGCTGGTTGGACTCCCTCCATTTGCCTTAATTATTTAATCAAACAGTGTGCTTAAAGCATCAGACAAGCTCAGTGCATATAGTTGATTGACTAAAACACATTTCCCCCACTGTCAATATACAGTGGGGGAAAAAAGTATTTGATCCCCTGCTGATTTTATACGTTTGCCCACTGACAAAGAAAGGATCAGTCTATCATTTTAATGGTAGGTTTATTTGAACAGTGAGAGACAGAATAACAACAAAAATATCCAGAAAAACGCATGTTAGAAATGTTATAAATTGATTTGCATTTTAATGAGGGAAATAAGTATTTGACCCCCTCTCAATCAGAAAGATTTCTGGCTCCCAGGTGTCTTTTATACAGGTAACGAGCTGAAATTAGGAGCACACTCTTAAAGGGAGTGCTCCTAACCACAGCTTGTTACCTGTAAAAAAGACACCTGTCCACAGAAGCAATCAATCAGATTCCATACTCTCCACCATGGCCAAGACCAAAGAGCTCTCCAAGGATGTCAGGGACAAGATTGTAGACCTACACAAGGCTGGAATGGGCTACAAGACCATCGCCAAGCAGCTTGGTGAGAAGGTGACAACATTTGGTGCGATTATTTGCAAATGGAAGAAACACAAAAGAACTGTCAATATCCCTTGGCCTGGGGCTCCATGCAAGATCTCACCTCGTGGAGTTGCAATGATCATGAGAACGGTGAGGAATCAGCCCAGAACTACACGGGAGGATCTTGTCAATGATCTCAAGGCAGCTGGGTCCATAGTCACCAAGAAAATAACTGGTAACACACTACGCCGTGAAGGACTGAAATCCTGCAGCGCCCGCAAGGTCCCCCTGCTCAAGAAAGCACATATACATGCCCGTCTGAAGTTCGCCAATGAACACCTGAATGACTCAGAGGACAACTGGTGAAAGTGTTGTGGTCAGATGAGACCAAAATGGAGCTCTTTGACATCAACTCAACTCGCCGTGTTTGGAGGAGGAGGAATGCTGCCTATGACCCCAAGAACACCATCAAACATGGAGGTGGAAACATTATGCTTTGGGGGCGTTTTCTGCTAAAGGGACAGGACAACTTCACCGCATCAAAGGGACGATAGACGGGGCCATGTACCTTCAAATATTTGGTGAGAACCTCCTTCCCTCAGCCAGGGCATTGAAAATGGGTCGTGGATGGGTATTCCAGCATGACAAAGACCCAAAACACACGGCCAAGGCAACAAAGGAGTGGCTCAAGAAGAAGCATATTAAGGTCCTGGAGTGGCCTAGCCAGTCTCCAGACCTTAATCCCATAGAAAATCTGTGGAGGGAGCTGAAGGTTCGAGTTGCCAAACATCAGCCTCGAAACCTTAATGACTCGGAGATCTGCAAAGAGGAGTGGGACAAAATCCCTCCTGAGATGTGTGCAAACCTGGTGGCCAACTACAAGAAACGTCTGACCTCTGTGATTGCCAAAAAGGGTTTTGCCACCAAGTACTAAGTCATGTTTTGCATAGGGGTCAAATACTTATTTCCCTCATTAAAATGCAAATCATTTTCTAACATTTTTGACATGCGTTTTTCTGGATTTTTTTGTTGTTATTCTGTCTCTCACTGTTCGAATAAACCTACTATTAAAATTATAGACTGATCATTTCTTTGTAAGTGGGCAAATGTACAAAATCAGCAGGGGATCAAATACTTTTCCCCCCCACTGTATGGAAAAATACCCGTACATTCTTTTTTGACCGTTGTTGAATGCAAACAGATGGGAGATAGAACATACAGTACATGTGTGGTAATGTAACCTATCCTTTGGAGTGTTCGGAGCTACATGCACTAGACCAATGGATGAGTAACAACAAGGTACTAAAATGAAACGTTACACCTGAACGATAATGTGATGATAATGCGAAAGGTTGCTGGTTTGAATTCCCGAGCCGACTAGGTGAAAAATCTGCCGATGTGCTGTAAAGCAAGGCACTTAACCCTAGTTGCTCTGCATAACAGTGTCCACAAAATGACTTAAATGTGTCTGTTCTCCCTTAGTTTGATAATCGTTTTACCTACCACTCAGCCAATGGCTGCGTTGGATTCAGTTTGCTCTGCATCTCTCAGCCAATGGTGGCATCTAATTCCATTTGTACTGCCTCTCTCAGCCAATGAATAATTGAGTCGGTGCCATATTATACCAGTACAGCACTGAGCCCGAGTTCAGCCCCGTCACAGTCAAAAAGAAGTGACGAGGAACTGCATCTTTTATAAATATTAGCCTTTATTAATATTCAACATCAGGAGAATGAGAAGGAAGGAGACTTCTTTTGGCACCCTAATCAAAGTAAGCTTAACTCTCATTCTTTCTCTCTTTCTCCTCTCCAGAGCGAAGGGATGCTATATGGGTTAGGCAACAACCCTAATCTCTCTCTCTCGCTGAAAAAATACTGTATGGGTAGGTAACGAACCTATGCATAGTAAGAAACTAGGCTACCTTGTCCTTAGATGATTCTAGTAAGTACCTGTCTCTCAGGGGTATTCTATAACAGCAGTAGTGTATGCGTAACCTTTATTTAAACTAGGCAAGTCAGTTAAGAACAAATTCTTATTTACAATGACGGCCTACACCGGCCAAAACTGGGGAAATATTTTCGCTGCCCTATGGGACTCCCAATCACGGCTCGATTGTGATACAGCCTGGAATCGAACCAGGGTGTCTGTAGTGACGCCTCAAGCACTGAGATGCAGTGCCATACACCGCCGCGCCACTCGGGAGCCCAAGTGTAACGTCTGTTGGTCTCTAGTCCTCCAATGTCCACACCCTCTCAGGGTCCCGCCATGAGCTCTGTTCTGTTCAATGGTCTGTTATTCTGTTCCTAAGGTAGGTTACACACATCACGGTAAAATACTTGACCTATACCACTCCCCCACCCAACTCTCCTAATCTCTGATATGAATGTCTATTTTCCTGGTGAAAACGGATATTTGCATTGGGGGGAATCTTGCATTTTGGCTGCACCTCAAGGTTGATTGAACACTTTAATTTCCCACAGTGAAGTGAAATTTGAGAATCCAAATGGATGTTGTGTTATTCATGATAATGGAGGATGACAGTGCTGTGCTGTTATTGTAGGCAGTAACACACACACACACACACACACACACACACACACACACACACACACACACACACACACACACACACACACACACACACACACACACACACACACACACACACACACAGTATTCTCTTCTCTTAGGGAACTAAAGCAGTGCTATGCCTCCAGGGCTTAACTCTAAACCTGCTAAACTAGGACGAGTGGGAAACCGAGGTGTCATCAAGAGTGCCTTCCACCGCAGTACTGTAAGTAAGCCAAGCCAGCCAAGAAGATTGGTGCTGTTTGGGTTTGCGTGTGTTTGAGTTTGTGTTTGCGTGTGTGCACGTGTGTTTGAGGCCCGGGCTGAGGCTGATCTGGATGTGTGTAGTCCTCCTATAGCAGCTCGGTTCCGCCGGAGTGGAAGTTAGAGGTTAGAGGTCAGGGACCAGCTCAGGCCATCCAAGAGGCTTTCACCTCAGTCTGTCTAAGCCTCACTCCATCTTCTAACCATCCCACTCAGAAACGTTAGAATAAAGCTGGTATAGACATGTATAGTACCTATGCCAGCCTCAGTGCTGGCTACTTCTGCTTCACTAGAGATAGAAAAGTAATGTCCGCTTACTGTTAAAAGCCCATGGACTGACACATGACCAGTGTTGGCCAGCGGGCTGTGTGCTAGTAGTGAAAGAAAGACACGGAGGTAAGGCTCTAGTTACATCATAGGCATCGGAGCCACTGAAGCAGCACTGAAACAGGAGCCTGGATGCCAGAGCAGGTTGACGTTTATTGGGATGAATCTTGTCCTGGAGGCAGAGCTGAGCCATTTCCACTAGATGGACCAGAGGCAAAGTCAAAACAAAAATTTGCTTTTTTTCTTAATTTAAGGTTAGGGTTAGCATAAGGTTAAGGTTAGGGTAGGGTTAGGTTTAAAATTAGATTGTATTACTTTGTGGCTGTGCCAGCTAGTTACTACCCTGCAGAGCTTACTCCAGTGTAGCGGTCTTCACGGAATGTCACTGGTCTGGGTTGGATCTGATATGATTGTCACGGATCTCGGGTAATTTGAACCGACTTGTCCGGAAGGGTCCGTACAGATTATTTTTATGGCTCTATACAAAGAAATGCCAATTGAAAAAAGGTCAAACGAAACAAAGTGCAGCTAGTTTGCAGTATTTCCAGCTTCAGTTTGAAGTGATTGTGTTAGCTGTGTTGTTGGCTAGCTCCTCTGAAAAACAGTGTCCTGACGAGAGAGCACATTTTCTATGCCAGGCAAAATCGTGCCTCATTAGCTCATTGTTATGGATGTATCCAAATAAATGTCACTAGAAAACAGCTTAAACAAATGCAGCTACTGTTGTTATTCTGTCTGCTCTGTTTGACGTGACTGGAAGTTAGCCGTAGTTGGCTGGCTAGCAAGCAAGGGTTAAGAACGTTGCCAGCCAGTATGGCAATGGAACATTTAGAATGACTGACTGGGTCGTGTCCATAGATACAGAACAAAAAGACTGAACAACTGGGTTGCATCTCTGGCAACCCTAGATTTGTGTCGGGACTATATCTTGTGGAAGGATGAAATGGTACGAATAGATGAATCAAAATAAGGAAAATGAAAATATGTCGATCATTATTTGAATATGTTGTCCTCGAAGCTGGTGTTTGGAGTATATACTGGCACGGTTTGCCAACACCCGAGCCAATATATCCAACAAACACCGGCTGCTCGGGCATTATCACGTAACTGTAAGATGAGAAAGCGCATGCACTGCAGCTTCAATTATTATTTATTTATTTAACCTTTATTTAACTAGGCAAGTCCGAACAAATTCTTATTTTCAATGACTGCCTAACAAAAGGCAAAAGGCCTCGTGGGGACAGGGGCCTGGGATAAAAAAATAAAAAATACAATATAAATATAGGACAAAACACACATCACAACAAGAGAGACAACACAACACTACATAAAGAAAGACTTAAGACAACAACAGAGCATGGCAGCTGCACAACATGGTAGCAGCTCAAAACATGGTACAAATATTATTGGGCACAGACAACAGCACAAAGGCCAAGAAGGTAGAGACAACAACACATCACGCAAAGCAGACACAACTGTCAGTAAGAGTGTCCATGATTGAGTCTTTGAATGAAGAGATTGAGATAAAACTGTCCAGTTTGAGTGCTTGATGCAGCTCGTTCCAGTCGCTAGCTGCAGCGAACTGAAAAGAGGAGCGACCCAGGGATGTGTGTGCTTTGGGGACCTTTAACAGAAAGTGACTGGCAGAACGGCTGTTGTATGTGGAGGATGAGGGCTGCAGTAGATGTCAGATAGGGGGGAGTGAGGCCTAAGAGGGTTTTATAAATAAGCATCAACCAGTGGGTCTTGCGGCAGGTATACAGAGATGACCAGTTTACAGAGGAGTATAGAGTGCAGTGATGTGTCCTGTAAGGAGCATTGGTGGCAAATCTGATGGCCGAATGGTAAATAACATCTAGCCGCGAGAGCACCCTTACCTGCCGATCTATAAATGATGTCTCCGTAATCTGGGTAGGATGGTCATCTGAATCAGGGTTAGTTTGGCAGCTGGGGTGAAAGAGGAGCGATTATGATAGAGGAAACCAAGTCTAGATTTAACTTTAGCCTGCAGCTTTGATACATACTGAGAGAAGGACAGCGCACCGCCTAGCCATACTCCCACGTACTTGTATGAGATGACTAACTCAAGCTCTAAACCCTCAGAGGTAGTAATCACACCTGTGGGGTGAGGGGCATTCTTCTTACCAAACCACATGATCTTTGTTTTGGAGGTGTTCAGTACAAGGTTAATGGCAGAGAAAGCTTGTTGGACACTAAGAAAGCTTTGTTGAAGAGCATTTAACACAAGATCCGGGGAGGGGCCAGCTGAGTATAAGACCATATCATCTGCATATAAATGGATGAGAGAGCTTCCTACTGCCTGAGCTATGTTGTTGATGTAAATTGAGAAGACGGTGATGCCTAGGATCGAGCCTTGGGGTACTCCCTTGGTGACAGGCAGTGGCTGAGACAGCAGATTTTCTGACTTTATACACTGCACTCTTTGAGAGAGGTAGTTAGCAAACCAGGCCAAAGACCCCTCAGAGACAACAATACTCCTTAGCCAGCCCACAAGAATGGAATGGTCTACCATATCAAAAGCTTTGGCCAAGTCAATAAAAATAGCAGCACAATATTGCTTAGAATCAAGGGCAATTGTGACATCATTGAGGACCTTTAAGGTTGCAGTGACACATCCATAACCTGAGTGGAAACCAGATTACATACCCGAGAGAATACTATAGACATCAAGAAAGCCAGTCAGTTGATTATTGACAAGTTTTTCCAACACTTTTGATAATCAGGGCAAAATAGAAATAGGCCTATAACAGTTAGGATCAGCTTCATCTCCCCCTTTAAATAAATGACGAACTGTGGCTGCCTTCCAAGCAATGGGAACCTCCCCAGAAAAGAGAGACAGGTTAAAAAGGTTGGAGATAGGCTTGGACATCATAGGGGCAGCAACCTTCAAGAAGAAAGGGTCTAAACCATCTGACGCAGATGTTTTTTTGGGGTCAAGTTTAAGGAGCTCCTTTAGCACCTCGGACTCAGCGACCACCTGCAGGGAGAAACTTTGTAGCGGGACAGGGGAAAATTGGGAGAAGCATTGGGTATAGTCACATTAGAAGGGGTGGGAAATTAGGAAATGTTGGACAGGCAAGGAGGCATGTCTGAGTCAAATAGGAATCCCGACTTAATGAAGTGGTGATTAAAGAGCTCAGCCATGTGCTTCTTGTCAGTAACAACCAAATCATCAACATTAAGGGACATGAGCAGCTGTGAGGAGGAGGGTTTATTCTCCAGGAGTTTAACAGTTTTCCAGAACTTCTTCAGGTTAGACCCACAGAGAGAGAACTGCTCCTTAAAGTAACTAACTTTGGCCTTTCCGGATAGCCTGAGTGCACTTATTTCTCATTTGCCTGAATGATAGCCAGTCAGCTTGAGTATGCGTGTGCCGAGCCCTTCGCCAAATGCAATTCTTGAGGTGGAGTAACTCTGCAAGATCACGGTCGAACCAGGGGTTGAACCTGTTTTTAATTCTCATTTTCTTTATGGGGGCGTGTTTGTTAACAATACCACTGAAAAAAATAAAAAAAGAAGGTCCATGCGTCTTCGACAGAGGGGATCAAGCTGATTCTATACCATTTTACAGAGGCCAGTTCATGAAGGAAGGCTTGCTCATTAAATCAGGACAGGTCATTTCACTGAGCAGCCATTATGAACACTGGCTGTAAAACAGTGATCACTAAGGTCATTACTAGAGGTCGGCCGATTAATCGGAATGGCCGATTTCAAGTTTTCATAACAATCGGTAATCGGTATTTTTGGCCACCGATTTGCTGAATTTTTTTATAAAAAAAAATATAGAGATATTTTTTTACACCTTTATTTAACTAGGCAAGTCAGATTAAGAACACATTCTAATTTTCAATGACGGCCTAGGAACGGGGGTTAACTGCCTTGTTCAGGGGGGATTTGTTTTTGCAACCTTCCGGTTACTAGTCCAAAGCTCTAACCACCTGCCTTACATTGCACTCCACAAGGAACCTGCATGGCAGGCTGACTATCTGTTATGCGAGGGCAGCAAGAAGCCAAGGTAAGTTGCTAGCTAGCATTAAACTTATCTTATAAAAAACGATCAATCTTAACATAATCACTAGTTAACTACACATGGTTGATGATATTACTAGTTTATCTAACGTGTCCTGCGTTGCATATAATTGATGCGGTGCCTGATAATTTCTCATTGAATCAAAGCCTACGTCGACAAACGGGTGTTGATTTAACAAGCGCATTTGCGAAAAAAGCACTGTCGTTGCACCAATGTACCTAACCATAAACATCAATGCCTTTCTTTAAAACTAATACACAAGTATATATTTTTAAACCTGCATATTTAGTTAATATTGCCTGCTAACATGAAATTGTGTCACTTATCTTGCGTTCATTTCACGCAGTCACGGTATATGCAACAGTTTGGGCCGCCTGGCTCGTTGCGAACTAATTTGCCCGAATTTTACGTAATTATGACATAACATTGAAGGTTGTGCAATGTAACAGGAATATTTAGACTTAGGGATGCAACCCGTTAGATAAAATACGGAATGGTTCCATATTTCACTGAAAGAAAAAACGTTTGTTTTTGAGATGATAGTTTCCGGATTCGACCATATTAATGACCTAAGGCTCGTATTTCTGTGTGTTATTATGTTATAATTAAATCTATGATTTGATATTTGATAGAGCAGTCTGACTGAGCGGTGGTAGGCACCAGCACGCTCGTAAGCATTCATTCAAACAGCACTTTCGTGCGTTTTGCCAGCAGCTCTTCGCTGTGCTTCAAGCTGTTTATGACTTCAAGCCAGCTGGGTATAATTTGTGGAACGTTCCAACAGGAATCTATTACAAAAACTTTGTAAATAACAAGGCTGCCAAAAAACAACGCATACAAAGTTGCATAGCGGCAGAATAAGATACCGGGTAGGGAGTGGTTTATTTCATTGCGTTTTTCACTCACCACGTTTATTCCAAAAAATGTCTGTCCTCACTCTGGTTGCCTATGGACAAACATTAAGAATAAGCTATGTGGTGAGTTGATGCCTATTCGGCAGCTAGTTAGCTAGGTTTGTATGCGTTGCTACTTTGTATGCGTTGTTGGTTGGCAACCTTTTACTTTACGTTTTTTGGAACAGATTCCTGTTGGAATGTTCCACAAATTATACCCACCCCTTCAAGCCTATCAACTCCCAAGATTAGGCTGGTGTAACCGATGTGAAATGGCTAGCTAGTTAGCCGGGTGCGCGCTAATAGCGTTTCAAACGTCACTTGCTCTGAGACTTGGAGAAGTTGTTCCCCTTGCTCTGCATGGGTAACGCTGCTTCGAGGGTGGCTGTTGTCGATGTCTTCCTGGTTCGAGCCCAGGTAGGAGCGAGGAGAGGGACGGAAGCTATACTGTTACACTGGCAATACTAAAGTGCCTATAAGAACATCCAATAGTCAAAGGTATATGAAATATAAATTGTATAGAGAGAAATAGTCCTATAATTCCTATAATAACTACAACCTAAAACGTCTTACCTGGGAATATTGAAGACTCATGTTAAAAGGAACCACCAGCTTTCATATGTTCCCATGTTCTGAGCAAGGCACTTAAACGTTAGCTTTCTTACATGGCACATATTACACTTTTACTTTCTTCTCCAACACTTTGTTTTGCATTATTTAAACCAATTTGAACATGTTTCATTATTTATTTGAAGCTAAATTGATTTTATTTATGTATTATATTAAGTTAAAATAAGTCTTCATTCAGTATTGTTGTAATTGTCATTATTACAAATAAATCTTATTATTTTTTTAATTTTTTTTTAATCGTCCGATTAATAGGTAGCGATTTTTTTGGTCCTCCAATAATTGGTATCGGCGTTGAAAAATCATAAATCGGTCGACCTCTAGTCATTACAGAAAACACCAGAATGATACCTATCAGGATTATTTGCGAGGATAACATTGAGGAGAGTAGTCTTTTCTGGGTGTTTGGAGTCATACCTTGTGGGATTGGTGATAATCTGAGAAAGATTTAGGGAGTCCCATTGCTTTAGGACTTGGTCAGGTGGTTTAAGCATGTCCCAGTTTAGATCACCTAGCAGGACAAATTCAGACTTAGTGTAAGGGGCCAGGAGAGAGCTTAGGGCAGGTAGGCTACAGGCCGGTGCTGATGGAGGACGATAGCACCCAGCAACAGTCAACAAAGAGCTATTTGAAAGTTTAATGCTTAAAACCAGCAAATCAAATTGTTTGGGGACAGACTTGTTGGAGACAACCGAGCACTGAAGGTGATCCTTGGTAAAGATTGCCACTCCCCCACCTTTGGAAGCTCTGTCTTGCCGAAAAAGGTTATAACCGGAAAGGTTAACATCAGTATTCAAAACACTCTTTCTTAACCACGTCTCAGTAATGACCAACACATCTGGATTGGAGCTGTGAACCCACACTTTCAATTGATCCATTTAGGTAATAAACTTTTAGTGTTAACGTGCAGAAAACCCAGGCTTTACAAGAGCAGAAATCAGTGAAGCAGATATCAAAATTGGGGCTAGCAACAGCAGATGGGCCAGGGTGTACATGCACATTTCCAGATACCATCAACAGTAATACAATCAAGGCACAGTATAGTACAGGGAGTGCTCTGCAGTGCTGATTTATGACATCTGAGTGTGCATCAGATGGCAACAAGATCATATTGTACAGCAATTTCATCAGGTAACATGAATACAAAGCTGGCGAGAGGTGGTTAGAATAGGATGGGAGGCCAAAAGCCTGTGTAACCAACAGAGAGTCAATCCCGAGTGTGGGAACAAACATAGTCTGTCCCACGGTTGGGTAAAGATAGAAAGTTTGTAGTCAACAAAGTATGCAGGAGTCATGAGGCAAATAGCAAAAAGCACAAGAACATTTTTTAATATATAACGACCATTGTAAGTTCAGAGTCACTTGCCCCAACAGTGCGTGTGTGCTGGAGGCGAGTGAAAGCTCGGAAGAAAGGGGTGAGTGTGGTGGAGGTACCTGTACCCGACAGAGGGAGACAGACAAGGGCAGACGGTGAACAGATCGCCAGGTGGAATCCAAGCAGAAGCGCAGCAAGCAATAGGAGTAGGTGTCACACCCACTTGGGAGAAGCTTTTATTTCTGGAGGCAGATTGTAGAAATTAGCCTAGCTAGCTTAAATAGTTTCTCCAGGTTTGATGCAGTCAAGACAGGTACTACGTAATCATATTTTATGATAAATAACCGAGCTATGGCAGCTATTAGTCTACTATAGTCCGAGTGTGCTTGGCTGGTTGCTGTCTCTCGTCTCTCCCTCAGTCCTCCCTGCTCCCCGTGTGAGTACAGCCCCTCCCCTGCCTGCTAAAGCGGCTCCTCTCTCTCGCTCCTCTGGCGCCTTATCAGCTCTGGTTAATAGTCGATCCAGGGTCTGGATCCGAGAAGGTCTATACGGAACGGGTCTAGTTGTCCTCGGGTCCGTTTGGAACGGGTCTCTATATTTAAAAAGATGATGCATATCGAGTCCATGTGGGATAGCCCCAGGTCCATTTTGGAACGGGCCCAACTTTTTGGACCCGTGAAGACCTACCTCTACTCCAGTCATCCCAATAAAGGCCAACCTGCGCTGCCAGAACAGAGCTGCTGTGCCTGTCCTGCTACGGACAAACACGCCTCACAGCCAGCTATCACCTTACATCTGCAGCGTGTTTCTGGGCCATAACATACTGGACCAGTGTGTATATGTGTGTGGTGTGTCAGCGTGTGTGTGTGTACGTACTGTATGTGTGTGCATGCCTGTGTGTGATTCTTGGCTTAGCCCTGCTGTCACACCTACAGTGAGGTGGAAAAGGAGGAAGCCAGAGATCCTCTACAGTAGGGGGGCTGTGGATCTACAGTACACACACACACACACACACACACACACACTCACACAATGTAAATTAGCAAGTAATTTTAGGTCGATGGACGCAGAATTACCAGGTGGAAGGGATGCTTTTCTGATTCTCTTAAATCATAAATCGTTATATTCAATAATGTCACATTAAGTGAGCAACATCTGCTAGGCCAATCTGGTGTTTGGAGAAGCTTTAAGGTTATTTTCTAAGGAGAGAGGTTGTGTGTGTGAGTGTTTCAGTACGTGTGTTTGTGTGTATGTGTTCAGGGTTGTTTTGTTAGGAGAGGTCGTGTCCGGTCAGTGCTGTGGGAGGAGATAGGAGAACAGGCAGAGAGATAACAAACAACACATTCACAACAGCTGCATGCTGCCTTGCAGATAGGCCTCATCTGTCTGTCCTCATATAGGCTACACACTGGGCACAAACTGGTTGAATCAACGTTGTTTCAACGTATTGTGAAAAAGCCATCAACTGTTATTTTGAGGGCGAAATTTCAACCACAGGGTTATGTTATCATGGTAACCAAATTTCAACATCGACATATTGAATGTTTACCTTTAAAGAGCCACTGTGTGTTTTTCTGTTGCTCATTAGAAAAAAAATATTTTGTTCATGGATTGTTTCCTTACCAATTCCGCATTTTGGTAAATGATGGTTGTCCCCCATGAGACAGCCTATTTCACTTCCTCAAGATACCCAGTATGCATCTAAGATAACTCAAGGATGTTTTAGTTGCGCAATTTTACATCTAACTAAGGTGTTTGGTGCAGTATTTATCAAGTCAAAAAATGTGCGACGTGTTGTCATATGTAAACAGTGTCAGGGTTGCTGGGCAGGTCTGTCTCACTGTCTATGATATTGGCTAGAGAGCAATCACCGCAGCTGTTCACCCTATGTTAGTGGGCAAATGGACATCGTCAAGCACTGTTCATGACACAAACTTTGCACACTCCTCTTGTTGGTGGAGAGAATTTTGCAGGTTTAAAGCTGATTCTCTGTAATAATGGTATGTGAATAATGATGCATTTTATTTTGTAAAGTGGATTCTTGAGTCAAACAACACAACAACATTTTTAGTCACCTCCTTGTCTGAAGGACAAGTGGATTAACAGGTTAATGTCAAGCCCTGCATGTTTTTTTCTCTCCAAAGTCTCATGGAATGTAGGTCTACATTGAACACCATACATTGGCTTCTACCGTACGTGAACGATAGAACAGCTATTTCCAACCTGTTAGGGCTAGGGGGCAGTATTGACACGGCTGGATAAAAAAACATACCCGATTTAATCTGGTTACCACTCCTACCCAGTAACTAGAATATGCATATACTTATTACATATGGATAGAAAACACCCTAAATTTTCTAAAACTGTTTGAATGGTGTCTGTGAGTATAACAGAACTCATTTGGCAGGCAAAACCCTGAGACATTTTCTGACAGGAAGTGGATACCTGATGTGTTGTATTACCTTTAAACCTATCCCATTGAAAAACACAGGGGCTGAGGAATATTTTGGCACTTCCTATTGCTTCCACTAGATGTCACCAGCCTTTACAAAGTGTTTTGAGTCTTCTGGAGGGAGATCTGACCGAACAAGAGCC
>NC_138291.1:42725000-42737500 GCF_965601325.2 Salmo salar
GTGAAGTTGTCCTGTCCCCTTAGCAGAAAAACACCCCCAAAGCATAATGTTTCCACCTCCATATTTGACGGTGGAGATGGTGTTCTTGGGGTCATAGGCAGCATTCCTCCTCCTCCTAACACAGCAAGTTGAGTTGATGTCAAAGAGCTCCATTTTGGTCTCATCTGACCACAACACTTTCACCAGTTGTCCTCTGAGTCATTCAGATGTTCATTGGCAAACTTCAGATGGGCATGTATATGTATTGTTGAGCAGGGGGACCTTGCGGGCGCTGCAGGATTTCAGTCCTTCACGGCGTAGTGTGTTACCAATTGTTTTCTTGGTGACTATGGACCCAGCTGCCTTGAGATCATTGACAAGATCCTCCCGTGTAGTTCTGGGCTGATTCCTCACCGTTCTCATTATCATTGCAACTCCACGAGGTGAGATCTTGCATGGAGCCCCAGGCCGAGGGATATTGACAGTTCTTTTGTGTTTCTTCCATTTGCAAATAATCACACCAAATGTTGTCGCCTTCTCACCAAGCTGCTTGGCGATGGTCTTGAAGCCCATTCCAGCCTTGTGTAGGTCTACAATCTTGTCCCTGACATCCTTGGAGAGCTCTTTGGTCTTGGCCATGGTGGAGAGTTTGGAATCTGAATGATTGATTGCTTCTGTGGACAGGTGTCTTTTTTACAGGTAGAAGCTGCGGTTGGGAGCACTCCCTTTAAGAGTGTGCTCCTAATCTCAGCTCGTTACCTGTATAAAAGACACCTGGGATCCAGAAATCTATCTGATTGAGAGGGGGTCAAATACTTATTTACCTCATTAAAATGCAAATCAATTTATAACATTTCTGACATGCGTTTTTCTGGATATTTGTGTTGTTATTCTGTCTCCTACTGTTGAAATAAACCTACCATTCAAATTATAGACTGATCCTTTCTTTGTCAGTGGGCAAACGTACAAAATCAGCAGGGGATCAAATACTTTCCCCCCCCACTGTAATACAACAATATACAATAAAGAACGTGTGTTCCCCAGCCTTCACTTTCTCTGCTTCACACTCTCTCTTCAGTCACTGAAGAATGGTCGCCTTGACCTTTTTGAGCGCCACCACTTGCTAACGGCCAGGGCCTAAAATGTACTTCTTGGTACACCAGCCACAGTGGCAGGTAGATGAAAAAAAAAATCTATCAGCCACTCAGATGAGAGTGCTCTGAAATCGGAGTAGATAGACAGAGCGAATTTATGAACGCACCCTAAATCTGACTAATATCCGCGTTGCTTCTGTTCCCTAGCAGTTGAAACTCAAACATTGAAAAACAACCTAGCTTGTGAACAAAACAATGTAAATTGCCAAAGGACACAAGGACAAAGTATCACTTCAATAGACTTCTGTTTCAAGTAAATTAAACTTTTATGCCTGTGCGTAGCGCTTTTAAAAATTAATCTGTCACTCAGCTCTTCAAGTACGCACGCACAGCACCCAGCTAGGCAGTGTACTGTAGCAGCGCACCTTTGGTTCAGGTCAGGGAGATACAACTATATTCTCTATTAGAAACTGGGTGGTTTGAGCCCTGAATGCTGATTGGCTGACAGCCGTGGTATATCAGAACGTATAACACGGGTATGACAAAACATGTATTTTTTAATTACGTTGGTAACCAGTTTATAATAGCAATAAGGCACCTTGGGGGTTTATGATATGGCTAATATACCACGGCTAAGGACTGTTGTATCCAGGCACTCCGCGTTGCGTCGTGCAAGAACAGCCATTAGCCGTGGTATATTGGCCACATACCACACCCCCTCGGGCCTTATTACTTAAGAATACCATAGTAGCTAGCCATAGCCTACAGACAATGCAAATGCCACAGCAAATCCCGGCACAGGAAACCTTCTGCTCCGGGCCGGTGGGCTCGCAGACAGGCTGGGAGAGAGTCAAAAGTGCATTCTAACAGGCCCTTTTGCCCAACATTGGAATGATATTCAAATATGATACATTTCCATAACCTAAATAATTACATATACGATGCCTAGCCAGCCATTTCATTTTTTGAAAACTGGATGTTTTACTTAGCCTTACCTTGCTTTTAATAGCCTACAGCCAAAATCCACTCTTGGAAAAAAAGCTAAGACTTCCTGATATGCCATTAAAACCAGCAATTATTCTTCTACTGTCCAAAGTCAGTAAGACACAATCCTATTGCTGCATCTTCAGATATTCCCTGTTTCTAAGTTTCTACCATTAGGCTGTATATCCATCTCTGTCAGGTGTGCATTTAGAAATGGTGTTCTCGCGTAACAGAATTTTGGAACATTCACACATATGGCCGAGACGAGTGAACACATTGCTGCGCGTGTAATGTGAATTAGTCATAGTTTATCAACTTCATCAGCCTTGTTATTGTGTTTAAACATTTTAGTATGGAACCACTGTTGTATGCATTTTATATTTTTCTGGCCTATAATTCCGCAGCTGTACCAACGTCGGTTTTGAACCGGACGTGACGCCCTTAATTTAGAGCCCTGATGTAATGTAGATAAACATACAAATGAATGTGTATATATGCTATATACAGTAAGGTCAGATATATATATGATGTTTAGATACAGGATAATACGACGTTTATGTTTTGTAATGTAAAAACACACACACACACACAGAGGCACACACAAAGGCACACACACACACACACACACACCACACCCTGGCACACACACACAGCTCAAATTCATTCTTTCCTCAACAATTTCCTTTGTAAATGTCATGAAAGATATTGATGCCTTGGGGGTCACTCTTTCCCTGCTACTTTGTGACATAGGCTTAGAAAAAAAACAGAGCCCTACTAATCTCCATGTTTGCGTCCCAAATGGCACCCTATTCCCTGTAATAGTGCATTACCTTTGACCAGGGCCCATAGGGCTTTAGCCAACAGAATGCCTAGTAAAGGGAATAGAGTGCCATTTGGGGCACAGATTCCATATTTTCTGGGACCATAATTAAAAATACCCTCAGGAACAGGGGCGGCAGGTGTGAGGTGTGCTCCAACACAACTAGTCCAGCTCTGACATTTAGGTGTGTGTGTGTGTGTGTGTGTGTGTGTAGAGCAGAGAGAGGCCAATCCTCTCCACCGTAGAGGTCAGTGTGTCACAGGGGTCAGCAACGAGGGGGTTGGGGGATTGTGTGTACTAGGGCTGACCGCCATTTAGTCAACTGGTTGAACGTTTGGGCGATTGGCTGTTGGTCGACCGAGATATCTTTAGTCGATCAGTGGCAAAAAATGTACTCAAAATATCATGGTGTACAAGACACCAAGTGGACTGATCCATTGTGGAGGCCGTGTGGATGGCACAGTCCATCAGTCGGTCATGAGCTACTGAAATTGTATATGGTTATGTTACATAAGAACAACGGTGCAACACTAATAATAATTAGATTATTTTCTAACAAATGCACTTTCTCCCGTGTTGGATAGTGGTCGCTGTCCACGGTTCTGAAACACATCAGTGTGTTGTTGAATTGCCGTCTTTTCCTAGACCATGTTGCTATGTGCATAATAGCAAAGTTAACCAGCATATTGGTGTTGAGAACAATGTGGCGGAGGAAGCAGCAGAGTTAGGAGACGAGAAAACAGCTCTTGCCTTATTGTCTAAGAAAGGTGAGGAAACCAACTTAATTAGGTCTATAATCAACAGCCTAACTGTTAAATGTGCCTGGCTTTATAAATCATCCATATATATCTGCAGAAATAAGACAGATCCTGCTTCTGTTGCCTGTGTGAGTGTTGGTTTAAAAGCCTACTGATTCAGTGAGCACCAAGCCTCACGCAACTACATGTCAAGTAAACAATTTCACAAATTCAGCTGTTTTTTGCTTTGCTCTAATAAAAGCTTTACACTTTTCACTCTCTTGATCTTATTGTTAGTATTACTATTATTATTGTAATGATGATCATAATAATAATAATAATAATGTCATTATCATTAATAGGCTTAGTATAGCAGCTTTGTATAACCACCATCGAGCTGTATGTTTTAGTACTGACATAGGCTACTGTATCAATCATTAATTCGTACATGTCATCACACAGCCTACGAGTCATTCATGATGTGAAATGCAATCAAGCATTTTAGTTTTAAAATAAAATAAAGGAAGCATTGAATAATTAGCTTAAACAATAAATAAACCGCTCCATTTCGGAAATTGCACTCAAGGATGAATTCAACAATTTTGAGTATTCGCTGTAATAAAGGTTTTTCCTTCACTCTGCGGTCCGACTCATCCCAAACCATCTCAATTCGGTTGAGGTCGGGTGAAATAGCTCAAATATGGTCAAATAGCTCTTACACAGCCTGGAGGTGTGCTTTGGGTCATTGTCCTGTTGAAAAACATATGATAGTCCCACTAAGCACAAACCAGATGGAATGGTTTATCACTGCAGAACGCTGTGGTAGTCATGCTGGTTAAGTGTTCCTTGAATTCTAAATAAATCACTGACACTGTCACCAGCAAAGCACCGTGTTTCTGCAATAACCCCCCAAAAAATGAACATTTTTTTCTGTGCACAATTTCAAACTGACATCAGTTTGGCCGGTTTTAAGGAAATAGAAAGTTGTGAAAACGACCCAACATTTTTCTGATAAGATTTCAGTTTGGCTTGGATGCTTATTTTATGTGGTTGAAATACGATCAGCTTTTATGATGCTGGTAAAGAAACCACCTCTACAGACGGTATCTAACTGCGCCTTTGCATTCTCTCCAGATGCTGAAAGAAAGAAATCATATTTCTCCACTCCTGTTCCTGAGTAAAAAACAAAACAGCCTATATTTGTGTATCATTTTACTGCAAGAAATGCTTAATTCCGCAGGAGTTAATATTGAGGCTATGTGAGAGGTTATAGACCTACAGTCAGTGTCCAGATTTCAGTTTCAATTGAACCCATCTGAACTGTAGACTCCAGTTCCCTTGACGTGCCATAGGCCTATTTGAATTCCCTGTCTTGTTGCGCCTCACAACCATCACACATAACATAGCTGGAACTGCCATCATCTTTTTCATCACTTCACCAAATCTTTCCCGAACATGACTTTCGCTGTCTCTTCCCTCTCTTTATTTTCAACTCTCTATTTCACGGCTTTTCTCTTATTGAATGAAACTTTGACATTGTCCTTTTTGCCTCTGTTAACTTTTTCTGCCCGTTCCAAAAAGCATTTGGCGATTGGTGTGTAATATATTTGGGGAGCGTACAGTTATGCCCTAAAGCTTAGGCTTATGAAGTAATGTCAGATAGCCTAATAATGAAAGAAAAATCTTAATGTAGCCTACAGATATAAAATGCACAAGAATTATACATTTATGGATTTAAGGTCTTTTTTTTCTCTCTTTATTCAACCTGCCCGTACCGCAGATATTACCCGCGGGGACTGCGGGTTACGACTCAACCTGAGCATCACTAGCTCGTGTGTGTCACGGATAGGGCTGTTGTTTGTAGTCTGGGGTTGCCCCCTCTGTTCAATATTCCCCCAACGTATCGATCTGAGTGTTACCCAGTTAATGAGCTGTACTGATGGAGCCACAGCCAACAGCCACAGCCTGGTTAGAGATGGAGAACTAATCTCCCTCCACCGCTGAATCACACCACAACAGAGAAGAGAAGGAGAGAGGGACAGAGGAGAGAAGTGTGTGTGTGTGTGTGTGTGTGTGTGTGTGTGTGTGTGTGTGTGTGGGGGGGGGGGTCGGAGAAAGAGGAAGAGGGTGAGAGAGAGCTGCTCCGATAGAGATGAAGTGCAGAAAGACTCGAGTCTGCCTGGCTGCCTTACCTCCACTCACACAGAGCACATGGAGGAGAGGAGAGATGAGAAGAAGAGAGGGATGGAGAGGAGAGGAGGGGGAGCGGAGGCGAGAGCAGAGGAGATTCCACGTCAGCACTAAAACACTTAAAGAGATGATATGGATAAAGCTGTTGCTTGCTGGAACTTCTCTGAGATGTGGCAGTTCCAAGCCAGACAGCACGGGTCAGTGAGAGAGAGAGAGATGGAGAGAGAGACAGTAAGCTTTGTTTTTATCTCTGACAGAGAGACTGAGGTCCTAATCCCAGAGACCAGGGAACACAACCAGGGCTATCTCCACAGTGATTGCCATCTGATTTTGGCAGAGTGGCACCCTCTGACCCTCTGATGTTAGAGCCACAATGGAGGGCCAGTGATCTCTGACAGTGTGGCAGGGACCCCATCACCTGATTAAAAGACTGGGAGAAGGAAGGCGACCCCTCACAGCGCCCGATAACCTTCTCAAATCTCTGAGCCACAATGGACGGCAGCAAGGCTTTGTTCACGGATCTGTTGCATCTCAAAAGGAATCCTTTATAGCGGTGGGAACTGGAGCTTCATGCAGATGGGGAGAATGGAGGGATAGAGCTTGAGCTACTTGTGAAACCCTGCAGAGTCTGTGTTGTGTGTTGCCAGCTACTGCTTTTCAGTCTCCATTACTCCATTATCAGCCACCCTCCTGCTGTCATCTCTCCTGATCACACACACACACACACACACACGCTCACTTGCCTTCTGTTGTTTATTGTAGGATGTGTGAGCAGGGCTCTTCCTGGCTATAAACATTTAGATGAGAATTGTCCGGACCTCTGGCAGTCTCTATGGGGGTGCCACAGGGTTCAATTCTCGGGCCGACTCTTTTCTCTGTATATATCAATGATGTTGCTTTTGCTGCGGGTGATTCTTTGATCCACCTCTACGCAGACGACACCATTCTGTATACTTCTGGCCCTTCTTTGGACACTGTTAACAAACCTCCAAACAGGCTTCAACGCCATACAACACTCCTTCCGTGGCCTCCAACTGCTCTTAAATGCTAGTAAAATGAAATGCATGCTCTTCAACCGATCGCTGCCCGCACCCGCCCACCCGACTAGCATCACTACTCTGGATGGTTGTGACTTAGAATATGTGGACAACTACAAATACCTAGGTGTCTGGCTAGACTGTAAACTCTCCTTCCAGACTCACATTAAGCATCTCCAATCCAAAGTTAAACCCTATTTCTCAACAAAGCATCCTTCACTCATGCTGCCAAACATACCCTTGTAAAACTGACTATCCTACCGATCCTTGACTTCGGCGATGCCATTTACAAAATAGCCTCCAACACTCTACTAAGCAAATTGGATGTAGTCTATCACAGTGCCATCCGTTTTGTCACCAAAGCCCCATATACTACCCAACACTGCGACCTGTATGCTCTCGTTGGCTGGTCCTCGCTACATATTCGTCGCCAAACCCACTGGCTCCAGGTCATCTATAAGTCTTTGCTAGGTAAAGCTCCACCTTATTTCAGCTCACTGGTCACCATAGTAACACCCAACCGTAGCACGCGCTCCAGCAGGTATATTAAACTGGTCATCCCCAAAGCCAACACCTCCTTTGGCCGCCTTTCCATCTAGTTCTCTGCTGCCAATGACTGGAACGAATTGCAAAAATCACTGAAGTTGGAGACTTTTATCTTCCTCACTAACTTTAAGCGTCAGCTATCTGAGCAGCTTACCGATCACTGCAGCTGTACACAGCCCATCTGTAAATAGCCCATCCAACCAACTACCTACCTTATCCCCATATTTGTTTTCGTTTTTCTGCTCTTTTGCACACCAGTATTTCTACTTGCACATCCTCATCTGCACATATATCACTCCAAGGTAAATTGCTAAATTGTAATTACTTCGCCACTATTGGCCTATTTATTGCCATACCTCTTCACTTCATTTGCACACACTGTATACAGATTTTTCTATTGTTATTGACTGTACGTTTGTTTATCCCACGTGTAACTCTGTGTTGTTGTTTTTGTCGCACTGCTTTGCTTTATCTTGGCCAGGTCGCAGTTGTAAATGAGAACTTGTTCTCAACTAGCCTACCTGGTTAAATAAAGGTGAAATAAAAATTCTAAATATTAAATGAGAGATGTGAGCACCATGAAATGGCAACACAGCACAGCCCCTCGGTTCATTCCCTCTCTGGGAGGACCCATTACAGTCAATGTGCCCCCATCCTCTCCTTAGTCCCTACCGACAGTCCAGGTGCTGGAGCTAATGCAAGCTCCCTATCCACGGCCCATCTTCTCCCTGGAGCCGCTCTATTTCTACCAGCCCATCCTAGCCTCGTCCCTACCCACAGCCCAGGTGCAGGAGCTAACTAACTATAGAGCGCAGGTGCTTGAGACTCACAGCCAATCCTTTACCTATTCCCTTAATGCCCACTCACATTCCATCCTCACCCAAGCACCGTGTCCCTACTCTAACCCACAGCCCAGGCGCTGGAGCTAACCAATCATGCTAGCCCTCCTGTGTTTTTCTTCACGCCGTTGCTAGGGTTGACTCGCCGAGACACAGTTTAGCAAAGGACAGGTTGCATAAAACCAAGTGTTTCCAGGCAACACACGCTTTATTTATGGAGCTTCATCAAGTTTTAATTTCAACATCGCTCAATAGCTTTTGTTTGGGCTTTTTTTTTCCTGAGCTCTCTGCTTACTGCGGAGATTACACTGAGAAGGTTGTTGTTCTAACTGTGCCAAGTCCACCGGCAAAGCCAACAGACACACACACACAAACACACAGACACACACACACACGGTGGATAGTGCCTTACAGATTCATCCTCCAATAAGCAGAAGAATGTGTGTGCACCTGATAAGCTATACTACAGCAAGCTGTGGGATGTTTCTATCGATGAACAACTGTCTTAACTCTGAGAGAGAGAACAGAGAACAGCTTGGTCTCTCGCTGGGTTATTACAGGTGCTGTGATGCTCGCTATTGTGTTCCAGAACATATGGGTTCTAGGCTGACAACCACTCAGGCTTAATACCTATCATACTGTTCTACCACTCACCCATACCACATCATACAGGTAGCTGGGACAGATGTGCGTGAAGAAGATAAAGAAGATTTTGGTGTGAAGAACAGCATACCACGGTCTACTCTGCACTGTGGACCAGTCTTTGGAAATATGGAGGAATGCTATAGACAGGTGTGTTGTTTAGCAACACAACCGACGCGTCCGTATCTTCAGGGCAAAACAGATGGGGTTGGCTTAGAATAAAAGGATTATTGACAACATGTAAACTATATTTCGGCTCCAAATTTTCCTTGGAAAAATGTGCACGATAAGCACTTGTTGTTTCTTGAATACATCGTCACAGTTGTTAATTAGCTAGCTAGCAAATTTCTGCTATATTATCATAGATGTGGTACAAGTCAGAACACTTCAAGACAAGACATGGTATCAATAACAATATACAACTAGCTGAAACAATCCACTGGGCACAGACGTCAATTCCGACGTCTATTGCACATTGGTTCAACGTAATTTCATTAAAATGAGGTGGAAACAACGCTGATTCAACCAGTGTGTGCCCAGTGGGACCAACGATTCCCCACATGGCAGCTTCTTGTCATTGTTGCAAGCTATCTGGCCTTTCAGAATCATAACACACAGCCTTCTAAGCCTGCGATGTGCGCAGACTCGAAGACACATGCTAGAGAAGATAGTATGGTAAGAGGAATAGCATACCGTAGGCTGTCTAAGCTGTGCATGCCTCTCTTTAACAGGGGGCTTGGGATGAGTTTGGGTAAAGCTAGGATTTGGTCTATCCGATGTAAAGGTGAGATGGGGGTCATCAGAGAGAGCGAGAGAGAGATGAGGTGATCCTAAGGACAATGCATACTTCTGACCACAGATCAGCAAGGGTTTGTCAGTTTATTATGACAAGTATTAATATTTACAGCTGACCGTAAGAGGACATTTGGCTGACCATCCATGCACCTCCAGAAATGTTTACTCAACGCAGTTCTGGCGCTGCGGACGTGGCTTCAATTGTCAGTTAGAGGACGAGGCCATTGTTAGAGTCGTAGGGAGAATATGTTAAGTATGACAGCATGACTGTCTCCTAGCATGTGGTCTAATATTCTATAGCCTGGTGATCTTGCAGGTCCGTCACATCTGCATTTGTCAGTATGTGTGTGCGTGCGGGCGGGCGTTCGTGTTTTCATGCTCAGTCACTAAATACTTTTTCATCTGAGCCGCTTCGTACACAGCAGAGAGACGTTTCCTAGCAACCCTGTCCACACCACCACACTTAGTCCTAGCTTCTTCTTTTATATCTATTTAAGATATACAAATAGATACAGAAATAAATACTAGGAATTCTAAACAGAGAGAGACAGAGAGAGAGACAGAGAGACAGAGAGAGAGACAGAGAGAGAGACAGGGAGAGAGACAGAGAGAGAGACACAGAGAGAGACACAGAGAGAGACACAGAGGGCGGGCGTTCGTGAAGATATACAAATAGATACAGAAATAAATACTAGGAATTCTAAACAGAGAGAGACAGAGAGAGAGACAGAGAGAGAGACAGAGAGACAGAGAGAGAGACAGAGAGAGAGAGAGAGACTAGGAATTCGAGAGAGAGAACGGAAAATTGTTCCAGTCTGAAAAGGCTGATCAATCTTATTTCAACCAGGGACAAACTGTTTACCTCATGATAATCCCTCCAACTGTTTGGACATGTAGTTAAAGTAATGAGTTACTGACCTAAGGGATCCTTGGCTTGTTGGCGATCACATGAGACACGTCTACTAAACTAACCACTCTGGTATTAAACACTTCCTGGAATGGTACAATGAAGTCCAAACAATGCAGTCATATGTTATCATTGTCGCCCACAATGAAATCAATTGGGGACGGGAGTGTGGATCTCTCTCCGTCCATTAGTACGTTCGTCACACGCAATATCTCAGACAGCACTGGCCCATTTTTGATGAAACTTGGGTGAATGATGTGTCTTTCCATAGAGATCCGTCATTTACAAAATTACACTGTTTGGCCCAAGGAAGTGTGTGTGTGGTTGGGGGGGGGGGGGGGGGGGGGGCACTGCATAATTTGTGGGGGACAACATGCTAACTGTTGCCTTGTTTATAAATGTCTTTATTTATTAAAAGTTGAAGAAGTATTACAACAAGAGAGCAAGTACTGCTGAGGAGGAGAACTGCCAGTTTGTCTGGCTGCAGAGTTCGACAGAAAAGGGGACAACGTGTCTCACAAGCACAAGCACACACACAAACCCACACCCTTTACTTGCTACTCTCAGCACGAATACCTCACACACACAAACCCACACCCTTTACTTGCTACTCTCAGCACTAATACCTCACACACACAAACCCACACCTTTACTTGCTACTCTCAGCACGAATACCTCACACACACAAACCCACACCTTTACTTGCTACTCTCAGCACGAATACCTCACACACACAAACCCACACCCTTTACTTGCTACTCTCAGCACGAATACCTCACACACACAAACCCACACCCTTTACTTGCTACTCTCAGCACGAATACCTCACACACACAAACCCACACCCTTTACTTGCTACTCTCAGCACTAATACCTCACACACACAAACCCACACCTTTACTTGCTACTCTCAGCACGAATACCTCACACACACAAACCCACACCCTTTACTTGCTACTCTCAGCACTAATACCTCACACACACAAACCCACACCTTTACTTGCTACTCTCAGCACTAATACCTCACACACACAAACCCACACCCTTTACTTGCTACTCTCAGCACGAATACCTCACACACACATTCCTGCTAATTGATGTTCATACAGAAAGACATCCTCATTTGACAGACAAGACATCATCATTTGAATCCTGAATGATGTGTTCTGTGGGTTTCCAAATAATGGCCTGCTCCCCAGCACTCTAAAATTCATTACAAAGACACAAGCATTCATACAAGCATTGACACACACAAAGAGAGTGAGAAATACTTACACACACACACTCTCTTTCTCTCGCCACTCTTAATGTCCAGAGCTGGGAACTCAAACGCGTACCAGAGGAGGCTGGTGGGAGGTACTATAGGAGGACGGGCTCATTGTAATGGCTGGAGTGGAATATATGGAAGGGTATCAAACATATGGAAACCACGTTTGACTCCGTTCCAGCCATCACAATGAGCCCGTCCTCCTATAGCTCCACCCACCAGCCTCCTCTGACGCGCACATCACATTCCCCATCATCGATGAAAACATTAACAACTCATAGTGCTGCGGCAATCTGAATACTGATACGTTTTTTTTTTGTGGCTGATTGTATAAGCTTTGTCATTCAATAAGTGGGATGTGTAGAAAGTGACTTCACCCTGTTATTTGTGGAGAGAGGCAGAGAGTTGTGTCATGGTAATGTCTGAATAATGTCTTACTCTCTCCCCCCCCCAACCACCTCCCTAATTTCACAGGGCTGAATCACCAGCCCCTCCAACCCTGGTGACTTGAGGGAGACGACAGGGACAGGCTCGGAGATGGGAGCGGCATCACAACACACGATGTTATAATGGTGTGTGGGTGACGGGGTTGGGGTGTGTGTCTCTTGAGTTGCTGCGGTCACGCTCCAGTTGGCACAGTAAAAGACGACACATTTAGGAGGA